>NW_028164897.1:0-27595 GCF_964263955.1 Coregonus lavaretus
AGACAGAAGATGGAAGGAAACTGCTAGACAGGACCGTGACTATCATTTTCCTATTGATGACTTATGTATGGTTCATGTATCAGTTGTCAGGTCCATACTGGCATTAACTAACATTGATCTGCGAAGGATCCAGGAAAAGCATCCACAATGTAAATGTAGCACTATTTATACTAGATGGGCTCATCAGTGTTCAATCTATTTCATTTCATCTAAGAAGATGTGGGTCTGATAGTTTAGCCCATGGGCTGTCAGCTTTTGTAGAATAATTATGATCGGATGGATACTGTCTAATGCTTCATTGAATTATACTTTTCTGATTTGGAGAAGAGTTCCTAATTTGGGCCCTCTGATTTCTTCCTTGTCAAGTTGACTGACATCATATATGACGTCATTGGTCAGGATAGACTCTGGGCCTCCTCCCATCAGGTCTTCTGAAGTACTCAGCATGCGTTTCCTCCATCCTCTGTCTGTCATTGGATAGCCATGTCTGTTGCTCCACAACCAATCATACGTCTCTGCCTCTTGAATCTCCCAAATGGCACCCTATTCCCTTAGCAGTGCACCACTTTTGACCAGCACCCATAGTATTCTGGTTAAAAGAAGTACACTGTGTAGGGAATAGGGTGCCATTTGGGACTGATCCTTTCTGCTCAGTGACTCAATAGGAAGGGCTTCTCTGGGTCTGGAATCCTACTGTGTTTAAATGATATTTTACTCTTTCTTCGTCTACTGCTTTTCTTTTTCTTTTTGACAGCTCTTTTGGTGGGGATGTCATGGTGTATCTAAAGGAAGCAGGAAATTGTTCTTTACTCTTGAGAGCGTTGCGTTATCTCGGGGGTTTGAGTGGAGATTTGCGGATGCACACGTGATGTTGTTTTTATTGGGAGAAATAAGCCAATGATGGGTTGACTGAACGTTACTGGAATGTTTATGGCTTTCCTGTCCTTTCCTCCTCTCCCGCTTTCCTTGCCTCCTCTCCTGCTTTCCTTGCCTCCTCTCCCGCTTTCATTTCCTTTCCTCCTCTCCCTCTTTCCTTTCCCCCTCTCCCGCTTTCCTTGCCTCCTCTCCCGCTTTCATTTCCTTTCCTCCTCTCCCTCTTTCCTTTCCTTTCCTCCTCTCCCTCTTTCCTTTCCTCCTCTCCCTCTTTCCTTTCCTCCTCTCCCTCTTTCCTTTCCTCCTCTCCCGCTTTCATTTCCTTTCCTCCTCTCCCTCTTTCCTTTCCTCCTCTCCCTCTTTCCTTTCCTCCTCTCCCTCTTTCCTTTCCTCCTCTCCCTCTTTCCTTTCCTCCTCTCCCGCTTTCATTTCCTTTCCTCCTCTCCCTCTTTCCTTTCCTCCTCTCCCTCTTTCCTTTCCTCCTCTCCCTCTTTCCTTTCCTCCACTCCCTCTTTCCTTTCCTCCTCTCCCTCTTTCCTTTCCTTGCCTCCTCTTCCTGTTGCCAACATCTCTGCTCTCTGCCTTTGCCTGTTCTGAAACCTTATTGTGTGTGAGCGTCCGCGGGTGTGATGTCTTTCTCCCCCAAAACCATTCCTATGCATCAAATGCTCCCCTATTTATGATTGCTTTTGCCCTTAATGTTACCTCCCCAGTGTGTGTGTGTGTGTGTGTGTGTGTGTATGTAAACGCCTAATATAAGTAGTGACTCCTGCCTGACCTGTACAGGTATTAAAGCAATATGGAGGACAGGTGTTGATATCCATTCTAACATCTCCATGGTGGTGTTTCTGTCCAACACCCTGCAATACCTGCATACGCTGGAGACAAGCCCATACATCCCACACACACACTCCTTCTGCTTTTCTGTGTCCAATAGAAATGTGAAAAGAGCTAATCATGTTGAGTGATTAACATGAGAAGTGCTGAGACATCCGGTGTCGTCCACAGGCAGCCATGAACACTAAAGTGCACCTACCCAAACCTACCTTTTATTGTACCTTATCGAACCTTATTGTAGCAGAAATAGCAACGTTAAACCTCTCCCTAGTCGCTAGCGGGGTTCAACCCCCTTAATAACACTTCTAAGGGAGGTTTTGACCGAGGAGAAGACGAGGTCCTTTTATTTATGGCAACAAAATGCACTACGTGTTCAGTTTGATGGACTTTAACCCTCTTCAGTCCTCTCCTCAGAAAGTCTTTCCAGTAGAACACTTTGCATGGCTGGATGTTTGTGTAGATCCCTCATCTCTTCCCTAATATTGTCTGCTGGCCTGAAACAGCTCCTGTCTCAGCCCCTGGCTCTCACACTAGTAGGAGATATGAAGAGGTGAAACATAGTATTAGACACAGTCCTCATTGGTGGGCAAGCTGCTCTCCCTTCCCTCTCTGAGGTAGCCAGTGGAATTCATTATTAGCCAATAGTGTGAGCTGTCCTCCCTTATAGTTGGCTTCCGGAAGCATCAAGAAGCTAGCCTAGAATCCAAAAGGTGTCATTTGTTTCAATGGTGAAACGGAGCATATCAGTTTGGTTTCCAGGCTATGTAGAAGCAACTGTTTAGACGTGAGACGTTGAGACGTATCAGTGTAAGCCCTGCAGGGAGAAGAGCTCTACGGTGGGTTAGAACAGGTAGACGGGGGGGGACACACCCACCATGTCAATCAGTCTGGTGTTGCTTCAGTACCTCTACACCATCCACAGCTCTCCCTTCTGTCAACGCCAGGCGACACACAGCAGCACCATCAGCACAGCGTTCACCACCTGTACATAATGTAAAGTAATAAACAACAACCACAAAACTAATAAACAAACACTCAGTATGGTAATTTGTTTTTGTTTATTTGGTTCTGGTGTGTATTTTGTTGCCTCATTGTCGTTGGTCATCCATCATGTATGTAGCTACACAACCCAACCCGAGAGGACTGCCAGTCAAGTTATTTAATATGGTTATAATACTATCTAGACATGGAAGAAGACCTCTTACCTCCTAAAGGGTTTCCTATCCTTCCACCTCTGTTGTGACCTATCAGCATCAAGCAGCGTTATTTTTCAAATGTTCATTGTTCTCCTAATTATTATTGTTATTATTATTGTTATTGTATTGAGTGTGTTATCTGTACAGTACCGTGTTGAAACATAATACCTAATACAGTCTTCTACTGTAATGTGTCTCTTTTCAATAAAGACAAAATATGCTCTCTTAGTATAACTGTTAATGTCTGTTAAAACAAAACATGGATAACGGGTGGGAACTGGGAGAGATGGATATGTTGGAGGAGGCCTGGAATTAAGCTGTGTGTGTGTGTGTGTGCGCTAGTGTACTTCTGTGCTGTCGCTGCCTGCTCCAATGTGCTTACATTTACATTTTAGTCATTTAGCAGACGCTCTTATCCAGAACGACTTACAGTTAGTGAGTGCATACATTTTTTTCATACTGGCCCCCCGTGGGAAACGAACCCACAACCCTGGCGTTGCAAGCGCCATGCTCTACCAACTGAGCTACAGGGGACTAGGTGTGTATGTGTCTATGTGTGTGTGTGTGTGGTGCAGATGAAGGCGTTAGAGCGGGGTCCTGAATGTCCTGGCTGTTATGGGATAATACCCCTTTAATCCCTCTCCAGCCCTCTGGGATTCAGGAAGAGGGCCGAGGGGGGCACAAAGCAGCCAGGGAGGGGAAGGAGGGGGGAGACGGACAGGGATCTGCCCTCACAAAGCACCAGGCACAGGGGAGGTGGGGGAGACGGACAGGGGTCTGCCCTCACAAAGCACCAGGCACAGGGGAGGACAATGGGACCGTGGCAGGCCACGACAGCAGATGTAATTAAAGAGATTATACAGGGAAGTGAGGAAAAGAGCAGCGAGAGGGGAGGCGGCGGGGGGGGGTTAGAGTGGTTAGAGTGGTTACTCAGTAAACAGTAATGCTGTGAAGGAGGGAAGCTTTCCAGATGCCTGGGGTTCTATTGGATTCCAGTTTCCTCATATTTAAATACTTTCAAATGCCCATTTAGCAGTTTACTACGTAAAGGCTCAGAAACTACATTTCAAAGGTCAAGTCAAAGTAAAGAGATGCCTTCTGTCCCAACCCAGGCATTGTGGTGTTGAGTCAGTATGAACTCCGTGTTTATTGTTATGGCCTCAACGAGAGGATAGACACACACACAGTGTACAAGATGAGTCAGACAGTGTCAGAGAGCAGAGCACTGGGTAGTACAGACCGCTCTGCTCCGACAGACAAAACTATTATGAACGCAAGAGGAGCGCCCAAATGAGGCGTGAACGGTAGCTAGGTGCCATGGTGGTATGAGGCTGTTGCAGGGCGATCCAACGGGACAGATCGCCAAGGTAATCCTCTGACAGACTGACCAGTAGCTATGGATCTGACTGTGTCCCTGTTTGGTTATGACATCTGTCTCCATGGTGAACTATACAGACCATATGGCACACTATGGATATAGAGGCTGTGTAAATGACTAATGCTTTACTCTGGGTTAAGGTGTCAGTTCCTCTAATAAACTGTTATCAATTCAGAAGTTCATTGAAATTAAATTCAGGAAGTGAAAAATGCACATTGATGATAAATCTTATTTTTTCAATTCTTGTATTGAATTGCAATTCATCTGCTGAATTGATTTGGAATTGTCTCAACCCCAATTCAAGCAAAATCTGAAATGATGTTCAAGAAATACATTTCCATCCTCAACACACACTTTCCATAGATGTCTAACACTGAAAATAACTAATAAATAACTAAATGAAAATAATTACATGAAAACGACATTGGCCAATAGTAGCCCAACACATATTTTTTTTCTTATGGTATTTTATGCTAAAAGTGGTGGACAAATTGGGACAATATAATAACTATATTTCATACCTGAACCTGAAATAACCAACTTAATGTAAAATGTTGAATCTAGAATGCTATTTAATTATGACATTTTCATTTGCATCTGAAATTATTTAAGTGTGGATTTAGTTTTCCCACAAATCTTAGTTTTGTATTTTAATTCACTCCCTCTTTTGAAGGAACACATGTTCTCCAAGCAAATAGTTGATTATTTCTCAATAATAATAAACTCATGCAGTAAAAAACAAAAAAAAGAATGATATACATATTAGATGATCACTCTAAAGATTATTGTGGAATGTTAGAGTTGTATAAAATATATTTAGGAATACGTTCATCAATGTATCTACAGTGGATGTGAATGATATTGTGCATCTAGAATTAGAGTTGGATGTTTTTTGACTCTTGCAAAATAAGAATTTCTACTTAAGTTATTCTGAACATTTACTTTATGATGGATTTGATTGAGATGGTAACAATTTATGGAAGAAAATGCATTTGTCCTTAGCAAAGTCAAACCTCTTCAGTAAGACTGTATTTGCACTGAGGTATATTAAATATTTTTGCAGAAATTACTGGTAAATATTTTTATAATTGTATGAATAATGAGACCTTTCCTGTATATTTCTATTGATATTAGTAATGTATTTGTTCCTGTATATTTCTATTGATATTAGTACTGTATTTGTTCCTGTATATTTCTATTGATATTAGTACTGTATTTGTTCCTGTATATTTCTATTGATATTAGTAATGTATTTGTTCCTGTATATTTCTATTGATATTAGTACTGTATTTGTTCCTGTATATTTCTATTGATATTAGTACTGTATTTGTTCCTGTATATTTCTATTGATATTAGTACTGTATTTGTTCCTATATCTTTCTATTGATATTAGTGCTGTATTTGCTATTCCTTGCAAATACAGCACTGTTCAAATAAACCTACCATTAAAATGATAGACTGATCATTTCTTTGTCAGTGGGCAAACGTACAAAATCAGCAGGGGATCAAATACTTTTTTCCCTCACTGTAGGTGCATGCACCTACAGTGAGGGAAAAAAGTATTTGATCCCCTGCTGATTTTGTACGTTTGCCCACTGACAAAGAAATGATCAGTCTATCATTTTAATGGTAGGTTTATTTGAACAGTGAGAGACAGAATAACAACAACAAAAATCCAGAAAAATGCATGTCAAAAATGATATAAATTGATTTGCATTTTAATGAGGGAAATAAGTATTTGACCCCCTCTCAATCAGAAAGATTTCTGGCTCCCAGGTGTCTTTTATACAGGTAATGAGCTGAGATTAGGAGCACACTCTTAAAGGGAGTGCTCCTAATCTCAGCTTGTTACCTGTATAAAAGACACCTGTCCACAGAAGCAATCAATCAATCAATCAATCAGATTCCAAACTATCCACCATGGCCAAGACCAAAGAGCTCTCCAAGGATGTCAGGGACAAGATTGTAGACCTACACAAGGCTGGGATGGGCTACAAAACCATCTCCAAGCAGCTTGGTGAGAAGGTGACAACAGTTGGTGTGATTATTCGCGCAAATGGAAGAAACACAAAAGACCTGTTAATCTCCCTCGGCCTGGGGCTCCATGCAAGATCTCATCTCGTGGAGTTGCAATGATCATGAGAACGGTGAGGAATCAGCCCAGAACTACACGGGAGGATCTTGTCAATGATCTCAAGGCAGCTGGGACCATAGTCACCAAGAAAACAATTGGTAACACATTACGCCGTGAAGGACTGAAATCCTGCATCGCCCGCAAGGTCCCCCTGCTCAAGAAAGCACATATACAGGCCTGTCTGAAGTTTGCCAATGAACATCTGAATGATTCAGAGGAGAACTAGGTGAAAGTGTTGTGGTCAGATGAGACCAAAATCAGGAAAACAGAGAAAGGAAAACATTATGCTTTGAGAGAGAGAGAGAGAGAGAGAGAGAGAGAGAGAGAGAGAGAGAGAGAGAGAGAGAGAGAGTAAAAGAAAGAGAGAGAGAGAGAGTAAAAGAAAGAGAGCGAGAGAGAGAGAGAGAGAGACACAGAGAGAGAGAGTAAAAGAAAGAGAGAGAGAGAGAGAGAGAGAGAGAGAGTAAAAGAAAGAGAGAGAGAGAGACACAGAGAGAGAGAGTAAAAGAAAGAGAGACACCGAGAGAGAGAGTAAAAGAAAGAGAGACACCGAGAGAGAGAGTAAAAGAAAGAGAGACACAGAGAGAGAGAGAGTAAAAGAAAGAGAGACACAGAGAGAGAGAGTAAAAGAGAGAGACACAGAGAGAGTAAAAGAAAGAGAGAGAGAGAGAGAGAGAGTAAAAGAAAGAGAGACACAGAGAGATAGAGTAAAAGAAAGAGAGACAGAGAGAGAGAATAAAAGAGAGAGAGAGAGACACAGAGAGATAGAGTAAAAGAAAGAGAGACACAGAGAGATAGAGTAAAAGAAAGAGAGACACAGAGAGATAGAGTAAAAGAAAGAGAGACACAGAGAGATAGAGTAAAAGAAAGAGAGACACAGAGAGAGAGAATAAAAGAGAGAGAGAGAGACACAGAGATAGAGTAAAAGAAAGAGAGACACAGAGAGATAGAGTAAAAGAAAGAGAGACACAGAGAGATAGAGTAAAAGAAAGAGAGACACAGAGAGATAGAGTAAAAGAAAGAGAGACACAGAGAGAGAGAATAAAAGAAAGAGAGAGAGAGACACAGAGAGATAGAATAAAAGAAAGAGCGAGAGAGAGAGACACAGAGAGATAGAGTAAAAGAAAGAGAGACACAGAGAGATAGAGTAAAAGAAAGAGAGACACAGAGAGAGAGAATAAAAGAAAGAGAGAGAGAGACACAGAGAGATAGAATAAAAGAAAGAGAGAGAGAGAGAGACACAGAGAGATAGAGTAAAAGAAAGAGAGACACAGAGAGATAGTGTAAAAGAAAGAGAGACACAGAGAGAGAGAGAGAGAGAGAGAGAGAGAGAGAGAGAGAGAGAGAATAAAAGAAAGAGATACACAGAGAGAGAGAGAGGCCTAGGTGTATGTGGGGTATATAGAGTATTAATTTCCAGTAGCAGCATTCTCAAGACAGAGTCTATTAGGCCACGCTGGTCTCATGGCTCGCTTTCCATCAGAATTAATCATTAGGGGTTAATTTGAAGCTTCGACAAGTTGCTGTTAATTTAGTGCAGGGGGGACATGCTAGAGTGAAAAGCGGAGGTCCCGACCTATCCCCTTGGGCCTCATTTATCAGCCAACCGCGACGGCCCGGCTTGATTACAATTTGCAAAAAAATTCATTAGAGTTAGCGGTACTCATATCGCATACTGCATATCGCTTTCTCTGTCAAACATCCTCCTCAAGTAGGCTACACAAATTGCTCAGTGTGTGTTCTTTCAATACAATCTAATCTAGCAAATCTGTATTTGATTAATTGTATAATGGACATATTTTGTTATAAGTATCCAGTAATCAAATGCCTGAGTGGATCTCTGTCGGGGTGTGTACGGGTTTGTGTGGAATAGAAGACAACACACACACACACACACACACACACACTCCTCTAGAGCCGGTGATGAGAGCTCATCTTGTAGCCAGGGCTGTCATTGATGCTCACCCAGAGCGCGAGCTGCCGCCATAAATCTGAGCTTTACAATAATTCACTCTTTCTGCTGCAATGACGAGTTGGGATTTCAGTTTAATAATAAAAAAAATGTGCTTGGAGAATTTCAAACGATGAATCAGTAGGGAAAATACATTTTACGTGGGTTGAATAGAGGCAACTATAAACTTTATGATTTGGGAAGGCTATAGGCCTCATAATAGAATATTAATTAAATGTAAATAAAATGGCCTATTTGTATGTCAGGATCCATAGCCTATTTGCTCTAGTTTATTTGGAGGATATAACAGCGTTATTTGTGCCTTATCATGGCGTGCGAATTACAAACAATGACTGACGTCAAAATGTTGTGCAGGTGCGTGCGGTGCTTAGCGTGCTGCGCTTGCCTGGGATAAATGATGCGCGTGACGATAATAGCGTTGGTGTAGCCCGCGGGAATATCGCGCTGTCTAAATGCTGCCAGAGAGAGGGAGAGGGGCTACACCACAGAACGATCATTAAACTACTGCACCATCTTTGAGGATGCTTTAGCTGAGAAAGAATGATGGTTGTCTTATTTGATGACACTTGTGGGCTTAATCAATACTCAGTGGAATAGAGGATATTATTTGTGTCATTTATATACAGTAGGTCTAGTAGAAAATGATATTTAACTCCAAATGTGTTTGTTAAAAACAACATTTTTGGGGGGACAAATTGCTTTTTAGAACTTTGTAAAACAATGAACACTTTTTTTTATTTTTATAATAGCGTTGTCTTAAAATGTGTAGCCTAGCCTATTTAGTATCCAACAAGTTAACCTATTGCAAGAAAGGCGACTTATAATAACCAATATTGTTTTATATTCGTTTATATAACACAGATAAATACATTATCAGAATGGATTATTTTATCATTTAGCCTACTGACAAAATGTCCTACCCAGTGACATTTTAAACTGTTTCATCTGCTTAGGGTAGGCTATAGACCTAATGTGGTAGGCCTAGCAGATGTAGCCTAACGCAGGCTATTCATGCGCGGAACATCACCGACAGAGATCAACAAGATGTCTTTAGAGATCACAAGGGGAAAGTCCTGCAAGTAGGCCTACGTTTTATTTTAGTCGGTAATCTTATCAAAATGAATTCATAATAATAATAATAATAATAATAATAATAATAATATGCCATTTAGCAGACGCTTTTGTCCAAAGCGACTAACAGTCATGCGTGCATACATTTTTTTTTGTGTATGGGTGGTCCCGGGGATCGAACCCACTACCTTGGCGTTACAAGCGCCGTGCTCTACCAGCTGATGAAATTGTCCACCTCAATAGATGTCAATATTAATGGAAAAGCAATTGGCGCGCTGGGAGGCTTGCCAAACACACGTCACCGCTTCGTCCCGGTACCATAAATGAGGCGCGCGGGGCCGGGGCAAGGTGAGGCGGAAGATCAAGGCTGACACCGGGCGGCGACCTTCCTAAACAGCCGTGCTCGTGACGTTTCACTCGGATGGGAATTAGTGTTCCTCACAGCGCGTGACCTTGGAGTTTCATTCACCCTGGCGGAAACGACCCACCCCCTGTCATAACACGAGATTGCGTCGCGGAGCGAGATCTTCTTACATATTTATTATTGACATGCCTCAGGTTGATTTGCTCCAACATACGCGACGAGGTTGGCCTTAATTTCAGAGGGTGGCTGGAGCAGATTGGTAGAGGTGTAAACGGTCACCTCCCTGGCTGACTGCATGGCTCTACTGTTGGAGAGATAAACAGTTGGTCCTGCCTCTGCATTACCTGCAAAACTCACAGTTGGTCCTGCCTCAGCAATAACTGCACCTCACAGTTGGTGCAGGCAAAATTGTATAAATCTGAAAGTCATAAATTATAATAGTGTAATAATTACAGGGTTATTACAAGTAATAGTCTTAATAATAAAAGTATAACTTGTGTTGTAAATTAAATCTAAACGTAATCGTGTCGTTAATCAGCCTTAATTTTAAGATAAAATACATAAGCAATTATCTTCCAACTATCTTCCTTAGTGGATTGTGAAAATAATATTTGTCACTTGCAGACAAGTTGAATAATCCCAAATTAGCATTTGATATATTGGTGAAAATAATAAGCAACCAAGGAATTAAAATATAATGATCAACTCAAAGCCCAGCACTCAAGAAAGCACATGCGTCATTTCGCAAAACATTTCAAATTCAAACGGCCTTGCACAAAAATGGAATGCCAATAAACAAACTGACAAATTGTTGACATAATTGCTAATGGTTCATCTTTAATGCACACTTTATTATTTACTCAATAAGTCATGGAATGTTAGTTACTTTTTGCACAATATTAAATAAATTAGCAGCGTGCTTCTTGCCTGTTGAAAAAGTCACAACGAGGAAAAATAATTCAAGCAACCATGGAATGAAACGATGGAAACAGAAACTCAAACTGAGAACAAAAGTAGGATGGGTTTGCAGGGGCACTTTTTTGCTTTTTGGTGGAGGTGATTGATGGTTGAGGTGTTTGAGCATATTTGTAGGCTATGTGTACAATATGTGTATTGGTATGGGGGGGGGGGGGGGGGGGGGGTGATAAAGGAGAATTAGAAATGATATAAGTGCTCCTTTTGAGACAAAGCTGTTCATTCTGATCTGATTTGCGCCTGATGCAAAAACAACAATAAAATAAGCAAGGTCCTTCAGAATCAGCAACACAAACGTCAAAGAAAATCTAAAAGACGTAAAAGTAGGCAATATTTTTTTCAATATCTCGGGAAATGTACAATTGGATGTATTGTCTTGTTGTATTGTTCTCAATTTGCTCCCATGGCGGTTATAGTTATGGTCCATCTCGGTATTTACACTCGTAACCAGGGTGATACATATGTTACAATTTTGAGTTTTTTTGTCTCTTGGTATTTAATCAACTTACCATCAGTGGATCGATTCAGCAGTAAAGCAAAGGAAAAGCAATGTACCATCAATTAATTAGCTCTCCTCTGGTTTACAAAGACTCACCAAAGGATAAACTTGATTTGTGATTATCAGTAGTCCAAGTCCAAAATAACGTGTGTGCTGTTTTTCTGTTTTTAAACAGTGTTATTAACTTAATCTGTATTTAGTCCATCGGTTTAACATACAGAACTGTTATGGTCTGGCTTGCTCTAACTGTTGGTGCTGACTCCTTATTGCAAACCGGCTGACGTGCACAGGAATGGGCACCACGATTTTAGGGTTCCTAGAAGGCTCGCCGGTTTTGGAGTTGACGTTACCGGCCTTCACGCGCTTCCACTTGGCCCTCCGGTTCTGGAACCAGATCTTGACTTGCACTTCGCTGAGTTTCAAGGCATGCGCGATCTGAGAGCGTTCTGTCAAAGACAGGTATTTCTTACAATGGAATTCCTTCTCCAGCTCCAATAGCTGCTCGCTCGTGAACGCCGTTCTCCGCCGCCGGTTCTTGCCGGTAGACGTGGTGCTGCCAGTGCCGTTGGACCCATGGACGCCCTCATCCACGTTACCATCCCCATCATCTTTCTGACACATCGAGTTACCGTTCGTGTTGTCATCAGAGCTATAGTCTAAATCGCTGTCCATTGAGAAGCTCTCATCTCTTCGATTGCATTCGTCCTCTTTCGGGTCGTCTTTGCCATGGGTTCTGGCTGTGGGGGTAAGGAAATAGAAAATGTTAGTTTAGGCTATATTGACCTCAAAATAGAAAAATAAATTACAATGTGTAACCTATCATGGACTGATATGCAACAGTTTGAGTTTATATAATGGATAACCACAATCATACTTTTAATGAAACATTTTGCTTTACAAAATAAGCAACTTCCTTTTCTTCTATATTTGATTCATCACAATAACATCACGACCTTTCGTTTCATACGTAAATATGCACGAGTAGACTTTACATATTGTGTTACAGAAAAACAATAGCCTATGACATTATATATATTGTTATAAACACATTAGGAACAAATTATATTGTCTCTGGACGTATTTAAGTGAAGTGAAAGTTATTTAAGTAAATATCTATTTAAGGAAATATTAATCGAAATAGGTCCATCAGCTATATCACGACATATATCACACGACATATATCACGTCTGAAATAGGCCTCGCGCTGACCATAATTCCATTCATTTTAGAGACAAAAGCAATTGATTCATATTATACAATGTCTTAAAAACACTTACGGAGTTAGTGTTATAATACATGTATTTCATAATACATATAGACCCTCATATATATATATATATAGACCCTCGACTTTGAATTTTGATCACAGTTTTATAGACATTCAAATACTGCAGGCGCTTTTCCCATCCTTCAATTAAAATAGGCTAATTCAGTAATTGAAGGCAGTTTGCCCCCAGGCACTATTCATTGAAAAGCCTGATATAAACGTATTTGATATGCAGATATCATGTCAAGCTTCTCACGACAAAATATGGACGCGTCCATGTAAATAAATTGTTTTTAAAAAGGACACATTTTTCACTCAGGGGCAACAGTCACTTTCTATCAGTAGACTTTAATCGTTGTCGTTTGATGTGAAATTCACAGGATATAGCCTAAGCCAACATTGAGTGAGTAGAACTTGTAAGTTATCCTCAAATTGCACGTGGGTATTTCTTTGCACATTGATGACGTAGTTTGGTAATATTGGTCCTTTAGGTTTATGCCTAATAGCATAATTAATTAGGTAAAGTTAAGAGTTCGAATTACCTCTTATAATGAACCTTGCAAATGTGCACTATTTTAAATAATAGGCCTAATAAATACGAGTATTCGCTTTGAACTTCTCTTTTACAACTTGGGCGCTCTTATTCAGAGCGACTTACATTTAGTGCATCCAGGTACAAGACAACCACATATCACATAGGCTAAGTCAAACTTTTCCTCAATAGAACCTTAAGTCAGGTCATGTAAACAACCCTGTCCAGCAGAGTTTACTGTACCTGTGGATGACTGCAGTGGCTCTGAGTCGTGGTAGGAGGGGAGCGCCGCGGACTCCTTTCCTAGAAAAGTCTTTCCGTCATCCCCATCCAAACGAATGTCCTGAGATTTATTAAAGGCTGCGTGGAGAGACTGCGAGCCGAACTTCCTCGCCGCATCCTGGTGCTGCTGTGAAGCCGAGAACCCTCCAGGCAGGCTGGCCATCAGGGTGGAGGTGAGCGCCATGCCCTGAGCCAGGCTAGAGCAGAAAGAGTTCTGGAGGCTGGGGATCTGGTGGTGCGGATGGGTAGCCGAGAGCCCCTGCTGCAGGGCGGACTGGGGTAGGGCAGGGGGCGGCGGAGGGGGCGGTGGGAGCACCACTGACCGGTACGGCATGAACATGGGGTAGCCAGTGTAGACGAAGTGTCCCGGGCTGGGCTGAGGGGGCCCGCCGATCAGAGAGTCGATACTGAAGGCAGTGGTGCTTCCCAGTGGGCGCTGCATCATCATAAACGAAGGGCTGAACGCTGCACTCATATGATCTGATGGAAGGAATGTCAATCAAGGAAATGTTTCTGGAGACAAGGAAGGGAGCGATGACCCCTGCAGTTTGTCTTGCTTGGGTTCCGAAGTCACCAACTTCACAACGTTGTTATTCGACAGACAACCGACCTTAGAAATGTGGACGTTTTGGTAATCCCGTGATTATTTGTTCGTTTCTCGCGATTAAATAAAACCATTCCATCAACATTGCATATGATCGACACACGGTGCTGGAGAGTGGAGACGTGTCCAGATCAAGAGAATAAGCTGCCAACTTGGAGGCGTGGTGGTTTCCGAATTTAGCAGAACTCATGTGGGCCCTTTTGGTTTAACTTGCGCTCCGATAGCGGGAGCCAATGCGCATTCCAAGTGCCAATCAATATCCTCGAGTTGTCGCTGACGTTCTGACCATTTGACAACAACAATCTTCAATTCGATGATCCTCGGTTTCCGCACGTCTGTCTAACTCACTCTAGAGAGTAGAGTGATGCTACTCCGTTCTACAACATCCAGATGTTAAGCAAGGAGGTTTAAATTCCGCTCCCTCTGTTTAATCCGCTCTTCCACTCGCAAGGACCACCCTCTCATCGCACTCTCGCATTTCATTGGTCGCTGTTAAACTGTTGGGCTCGCCTAGCTGTCATTCGTCACATAGACCTGTGAGGGCAGGCTTCGGTCTAGGAAATAAATGCCAATTATGTGGATTTGTAAAGCGTAGGCTATACACATCCTAAGGGACCATAATGCAAATGAAAATTAGCTAGGCTACACATTCAATATGCATAAATATTGACTACAACTATCTTCCTTACATGCAATGTATAAATCATAAAAATAACTATTTGTACTGGATAGGGGAGGGAATAAGCAGGACATTCTGAATTCTCCAACCAGGATTTCTGGAAAACCAGGGAATTTATTGAAAGTTCCCGGAATTTTGCAAACCTAGTCCTGAATGTGTGTGTGTGTGCATGGGTGTTTTGTTGCTTTGTGTGTGTTGAAAATAAACCCCAGAAGGAATAATTAACTTTAAAAAAAATCCTGTTCCACCTATTCAGAACTACCATAAGTATTGGTCATTTTGAGAAAAGACTGTTCCCTGATATTATGGCCTCTTGTACCTGCAGTAAGCTTAGATCAAACTGGGGAAGGTCCACATTCACCACCAACCACGCTACCAATGGGCCTACAAATAGCCTTCAGGTGATGTGAGAGATGGAGGGTAGATGGAGAGATTTACATTTTAGTCATTTAGCAGACGCTCTTATCCAGAGCGACTTACAGTTAGTGAATACATATATATATATATATATTTTTATACTGGCCCCCCGTGGGAAACGAACCCACAACCCTGGCGTTGCAAACGCCATGCTCTATCAACTGAGCTACATCCCTGCCGGCCATTCCCTTCCCTACCCTGGGCCAATTGTGCGCCACCCATGAGTCTCCCGGTCGCGGCCGGCTGCGACAGAGCCTGGATTCGAACCAGGTCTCTAGTGGCACAGTTAGCACTGCGATGCAGTGCCTTAGACCACTGCGCCACTCAGGAGTAGATGGGATGGAGGGTAGATGGAGAGAGGGAGGGTAGATGGAGAGATGGAGGGTAGATGGAGAGAGGGAGTGTAGATTGAGATGGAAAGATGGAGGGTAGATGGAGAGATGGAAAGATGGAGGGTAGATGGATAGATTGAGAGGAGATGGAGAGATGGAGGGTAGATGTAGAGAAGGAGAAGAGATGGAAGTTAGATGGAGAGATGTAGATGGAGAGATGCAAGGTAGATGGATAGATGGAGAGATGTAGATGGAGTGATGGAGGGTAGATGGAAAGATGGAGAGGAGATGGAAGTTAGATGGAGGGAAGATGGAGAGATGCAAGGTAGATGGATAGATGGAGATGGAGAGATGTAGATGGAGCGATGGAGGGTAGATGGAAAGATGGAGAGGAGATGGAAGTTAGATGAAGAGATGGATGGTAGATGGAGAGATGGATGGTAGATGGAGAAATGGGTAGATGGAGAGATGGATGGGAGATGGAGGGTAGATGGAGAGATGGATGGTAGATGGAGAAATGGGTAGATGGAGAGATGGAGGGGAGATGGAGAGATGGGTAGATGGAGAGCCTTCCCTGACACCCAGACCAGCCCTCTGTCATCCACCAGTGCCAGACCTGACACTCCTCTGCTCATGCCATCCACTGTGAGTTATCTAGCTTAATTCATCTCCCATTCTACACTCTTAGAAAAAAGGTTTCCAAAAGGGTTCTTCGGCTGACCCCATGGGATAACCCTTTTTGGTTCCAGGTAGAACCCTCTGTGGAAAGGGTTCTACATGGAACCCAAAAGGTTTCTACCTGGAACCAAAAAGGGTTCTTCAAAGGGTTCTCCTATGGGGACAGCCAAATAACCCTTTTAGGTTGTAGATAGCACTTTTTGTTTTCTAAGCGTGTACTCACTACCTCTAGTGTGTTGATACAACTGGAATTAAACGAGTTGAATCAACATCAGGAGAGCATATTTAGGAAGCTGAAAGGACGTTGCTGATAGAAATGTAATGTATAGAGCTGACGGGAGTCCTTGTTCTATATAAGAGAGAATCATACTGTATCTGTTCTACAATAATGTATTTCTATCTGAACGTTGGTAAATGTTGCACCTTACTGAACAAACCCCAGCAACTACGGCTGGCTAAGCTTTATAATACATGTATAATAATACATATGCCATTTAGCAGACACTTTTATCCGAAGCCACTTACAGTGCATGTACATTTGGTAAGCTGTTATCCACCTAGTAGAATGTGAGTGATTTGTGATGTTTAGTGACTGTATAATGTACCAGGTTAATAACATGCATGGAAAAACCTCTGCTTGATGTGAGACCTTCACATGGTGACATCCCCTCTCTTATCGCTGCCGTAGTTCATTCACTGCTGCTAGATTCCTATCCAGATATTGTTTGTGCATTTGAATAGCACTCTTGATATGAGTCAGTAGCCACAGTACCTATTGATGTCCATGACGACCAATAAATGTCACTCATATGAATAACTCAAGTCACTGCTGTGTTATAGGCAGCCTCTCATAGCGTTGCCATATTTTTATATTAGGTGAGCTGGCCGTTAATATTGGGGGTTGGGTGCTCCCCCCCTAACGGCTTAACCCGCCTAAATCCAGATCCACTCCTCTTGAGCCAATCCAAGGGAATGCATGGGAGCCCCCCAGCCCCAACCCCCCAGCCCCAACCCCCCAGCCCTAACCCCCCAGCCCCAACCCCCCAGCCCCAACCCCCCAGCCCCAACCCCCCAGCCCCAACCCCCCAGCCCCAACCCCCCAGCCCCAACCCCCCAGCCCTAACCCCACAGCCGCAACCCCCCAGCCCCAATCCCCCAGCCCAGGCTCCCCCCTACACCAGTTCCCCCCAATCCTCTGCTCCAGCTCCGACCCCTCACCCCCAGCTCTTATCTTCCCCCACCCCCTTCTCTCTCCAGGGTCATGGGGACACCATCTCATTAAAGGCTGCCTGATCCACAACTGCAATGCAGACATTAAATAGCAGTATTTTTCAATTAGGGCTGACAAATTCAATCAAAATTCCATAGATTAGGATGAAATGAGGCATGGGTCATTTACAAGGGAATTTAATTGCACAGCCATTAGACAATAGTACAGCAGTCACTGTCTCATTATCAATCATGTGGGGACATCAATAGTAAAGGGTTGTAAAGGGGGGGGAGCCGGGGAGGGAAGGAGAGGGAGATAGAAGTGTGTGTATGTGTGTGTGTCACTCTGTGTGTGTTTGTGTGTGTGTGGACTGTGTGTGCCGTGTGTGTACACCGTGTTTGTGTGTGCGTGTGGTCTCACTAATACACTGCAGTGCCACCGCTGCAGAACAGCTAATAAATACCCCTCTTTTGTACTTATAAATTATCCAGTTTAATTAACAACATGGATTATGATTGGAGTATGATTTAATTAAACCTTTCCTGCATGCTAGTGATCACCATCATCCATTATACTGGGGAAAGGAGAGTACAACTATAGACTAAATGAAGCTGAGGCTTGTTAAGGACCTACTTATTGCTAAGACAGAACAATAACATCAGACTACTACCACTTCCACAATGACTAGAACGAAATAATACTTCTAAACTGAACTGGGATACAATCAAACAGTGTATTAATCACAATGATGCCAAGAATGGCCCCTACCCTAGCATTTATATCTGTTATCAAACGGAGCATTCGCCGTGAGCCAATACTGATATGTGGATTTAAGTGGAGGGGATGTGGTGGGTAAAGCAATTACAAAGATGCTTTGACTGAAAGCTGCGGTTGGAGGGATGGAGAAGGAGAAAAATTGGATTTGAAAATGTTGCCTCCAGCGTTCGACCATTCAACATTATTTAGTTAGAGTGTCTCGGTCGGGCTCAACCTTTTCATCAAGATCTAAATGTCAGCTATAATTTATTCTGCTCAGCTCAGATTTCTTTGTGCAAACACATATCTCTTTGTTTGCCTTACTTTTAGACTCCATTACTAGGCCTGAAAAAACTATGGAAAAGCACCAAACTCACCTCTCAGATTGAGTTTCAATGCACGTCCGTCCACCCCCCCCCCCCCCCCCCCCATCCAAAATCAATGAACATTTAGAGTTGCCATTGGATTTTTGATTATTAAAGCTTAAACGAATCCAATTGATTTACCTTTAAGTCTGTCCCTGACGATGACCAATCAAACAGAAGGAAGCCTGATCAACAATGGCGACTTTGACTGGAGCAGAACCTGAATATGTCCCAAATGGCACCCCTTTCCTTATTTAGGGCTCATAGTGCTCTGTTCAAAAGTAGTGCACGATAAAAGGTTGCTATTTGGGATGCACAGGAATGAGCCTGTCTTCAGCCAAATCTCCAGAAACACAACTGCTTAGCTATTGATCCTGTAGCCATCGCTCTTCTTTCTCTTTAGGCTCACCACATCATCCATTCTAGTAGCGATCAATGCCCCCAGAGAGGAGAGATTTAAAGTATTCTGACATTCTCTTGTGGCCTTTATGCATAATCTTCTAACCCACCGCTATTCAATTACTTCAAATCAAAGTTTATTGGTCGTGTACACAGTTTAGCAAGTGTTATAGCGGGTGCAGCGAAATGCTTATGTTACTAGCTCCTAACAACCCACTGGGCACAGACGTCACTTCAACGACTATTCCACGTTGGTTCAACGTCGACGTGGAAACAACGTTGATTCAACTAGTGTGTGCCCGGTGGGAACGCAGTTAAATGTCAAACAATTAAAATGTACGGGGGAAAAAATGGTAGACCCTATGTAGCTACACTGGGATCATTTAGACAAGATCAACTAGGAATGATATGTACAACAGTAGATATACAGTATTAGAGTAAGCTATGTCAAGAATTCAGTGTATTTTTTTTTTTCAGTAGTAGAAATATAATGATGAGCAACGTCGGGGATACAGTATTTAAGTACACAGTGTGAAACGGGAAGTGACCAGTGGTTCAATGTCTCTATAGCATGGGACAGCAGCGTTGGCTGTGTGTGTGTGTGTGTGTGTGTGTGTGTGTGCCAGCAGCTGGTACAGCGTGAGTGTGTATATGAGTGTGTGTGTGTGATAGCTTGTGTGTGTGTGTGTTGTGTGAGTGAGCATCACCTGGTAGACGGCTAGTGATGTTCAACAGTTTGATGGTCTGGTAATAGAAGCTGTTCAACAGTCTGATGGTCTGGTAATAGAAGCTGTTCAACAGTCTGATGGTCTGGTAATAGAAGCTGTTCAACAGTCTGATGGTCTGGTAATAGAAGCTGTTCAACAGTCTGATGGTCTGGTAATAGAAGCTGTTTTGTTACTTGTAGTGCAGTTGAGTTTAATTCAGGGTAATGTTTAAGTCTGCTAGGGTTAGGGTGGTTGAGGTTAGGGTTAGGGTTAGGGTGGTTGAGGTTAGGGTTAGGGTTAGGGTGGTTGAGGTTAGGGTGGGTGAGGGTTAGAGGGATTGAGGTTAGGGTGGGTGAGGTTATAGGGATGTAGCTCAGTTGGTTGAGCATGGCGTTTGCAACGCCAGGGTTGTGGGTTCAATTCCCACGGGGGGCCAGTAAAAAAAAGAATATATATATAAAAAAGAATAATGTATGCACTCACTAACTGTAAGTCGCTCTGGATAAGAGCGTCTGCTAAATGACTAAAATGTACATGTAAATGTTAGGGTGGTTGACGCTAGGGTTAGGGTGGTTAGGGTTAGGGTGGTTGAGGCTAGGGTTAGGGTGATTGAGGCTAGGGTTAGGGTGGTTGAGGTTAGGGTTAGGGTGGGTGAGGTTAGGGTTAGGGTGGTTGAGGTTAGGGTTAGGGTTGAACTGGGATGTTGACATGAAGCTAGGGTTAGGGTTAGGGTTGAACTGGGATGTTGACATGAAGCTAGGGTTAGGGTTGAACTGGGATGCTGACATGAAGCTAGGGTTAGGGTTGAACTGGGATGTTGTCATGAAGCTAGGGTTAGGGTTAGGGTTGAACTGGGATGTTGACATGAAGCTAGGGTTAGGGTTGAACTGGGATGCTGACATGAAGCTAGGGTTAGGGTTGAACTGGGATGTTGACATGAAGCTAGGGTTAGGGTTAGGGTTGAACTGGGATGTTGACATGAAGCTAGGGTTAGGGTTGAACTGGGATGCTGACATGAAGCTAGGGTTAGGGTTGAACTGGGATGTTGACATGAAGCTAGGGTTAGTGTTGAACTGGGATGTTGACATGAAGCTAGGGTTAGGAATGAACTGGGATGTTGTCATGAAGCTAGGGTTAGGTTTAGGGTTGAACTGGGATGTTGACAGGAAGCTAGGGTTAGGGTTGAACTGGGATGTTGACAGGAAGCTATGGTTAGGGTGACATTTACCGTTAGTTTAGTTAGGTTAGTTTGGACACACCATAAAAGCATCCATGAAAGTTGCAATTTGAAAAACATTAAAACTTTTCATTTTTTAAAATGTTTCTAAGCTACAGTTGAAGTCGAAAGTTTACATACACCTTAGCCAAATACATTTAAACTAAGTTTGTCACAATTCCTGACATTTAATCCTAGTAAAAATTCCCTGTTTTAGGTCAGTTAGGATCACCACTTTATTTTAAGAATATGAAATGTCAGAATAATAGTAGAGAGAATGATTTATTTCAGATTTGATTTCTTTCATCACATTCCCAGTGGGTCAGAAGTTTACATACACTCAATTAGTATTTGGTAGCATTGCCTTTAAATTGTTTAACTTGGGTCAAACGTTGCCTTCCACAAGCTTCCCACAATAAATTGGGTGAATTTTGGCCCATTCCTCCTGACAGAGCTGGTGTAACTGAATCAGGTTTGTAGGCCTCCTTGCTCACACACGCTTTTTCAGTTCTGGCCACAAATGTTCTATAGGATTGAGGTCAGGGCTTTGTGATGGCCACTCCAATATCTTGACTTTGTTGTCCTGAAGCCATTTTGCCACAATGTTGGAAGTATGCTTGGGGTCATTGTTCATTTGGAAGACCCATTTGCGACCAAGCTTTAACTTCCTGACTGATGTCTTGAGATGTTGCTTCAATATATCCACATAATTTTCCTTCCTCAT
Organism: Coregonus lavaretus; assembly: GCF_964263955.1. Taxonomy (NCBI): domain Eukaryota; kingdom Metazoa; phylum Chordata; class Actinopteri; order Salmoniformes; family Salmonidae; genus Coregonus; species Coregonus lavaretus. The sequence continues at coordinate 21,468 of NW_028164897.1, forward strand.
GATGCAATCTATTTTGTGAAGTACACCAGTCCCTCCTGCAGCAAAGCACCCCCACAGCATGATGCTGCCACCCCCGTGCTTCACGGTTGGAATGGTGTTCTTCGGCTTGCAAGCCTTCCCCTTTTTCCTCAAACATAACGATGGTCATTATGGCCAAACAGTTCTATTTTTGTTTCATCAGACCAGAGGACATTTCTCCAAAAAGTACGATCTTTGTCCCCAAGTGCAGTTGCAAACCATAGTCTGGCTTTTTTATGGCGGTTTTGGAGCAGTGGCTTCTTCCTTGCTGAGCGGCCTTTCAGGTTATGTTGATATAGGACTCATTTTACTGTGGATATAGATACTTTTGTACCTGTTTCCTCCAGCATCTTCACAAGGTCCTTTGATGTTGTTCTGGGATTTATTTGCACTTTTCGCACAAAAGTACGTTCATCTCTAGAAGACAGAACGTGTCTCCTTCCTGAGTGGTATGATGGCAGCGTGGTCCCATGGTGTTTATACTTGCGTACTATTGTTTGTACAGATGACCGTGGTACCTTCAGGCGTTTGGAAATTGCTCCCAAGGATGAACCACACTTGGAGGTCTACAATTCTTTTTCTGAGGTCTTGGCTGATTTCTTTTGATTTCCCCATGATGTCAAGCAAAAAGGCACTGAGTTTGAAGGTAGGCCTTGAAATACATCCACAGGTACACCTCCAATTGACTCAAATGATGTCAATTAGCCTATCAGAAGCTTCTAAAGCCATGACATCATTTTCTGGAATTTTCCAAGCTGTTTAAAGGCAAAGTCAACTTAGTGTATGTAAACTTCTGACCCACTGGAATTGTGATACAGGGAATTATAATTGAAATAAACTGTCTGTAAACAATTGTTGGAAAAATTACTTGTGTCATGCACAAAGTAGATGTCCTAACCGACTTGCCAAAACTATAGTTTGTTAACAAGAAATGTGTGGAGTGGTTGAAAAACGAGTTTTAATGACTCTAACCTAAGTGTATGTAAACTTCTGAATTCAACTGTACGTTTTACTGCACAAACACAGTCATATTAAATGGAACATATCATCTAGAAATCTAGGACAGACATGGTCCAATTCCTATTGGGGAGATTGGGTGAAGCATCAGTGATCAGCGCCTTAGGGGCAACTTGACCTTTTAGCCCAAATGAACCACAGGAAAGAACAGTGGTCCACCAGGATGACCTCCAGACTCACAGCAGGACAGAAACACAAGAACACACAGACATGATTTACATATCACAGCACAGTAGAGAAACAAAGGTGATTTCAGAGGCAGACCTAGTATACTGTCTGTCCCACAAGATTGCTAACTGTGCCACTAGAGATCCTGGTTCGAATCCAGGCTCTGTCGCAGCCGGCCGCGACCGGGAGACTCAAGGGCGGAGCACAATTGGCCCAGCGTCGTCCAGGGTAGGGGAGGGAATGGCCGGCAGGGATGTAGCTCAGTTGATAGAGCATGGCGTTTGCAACGCCAGGGTTGTGGGTTCGATTCCCACGGGGGGCCAGTATAAAAAAATATGTATTCACTAACTGTAAGTCGCTCTGGATAAGAGCGTCTGCTAAATGACTAAAATGTAAATATGAATGAATGTCTTATCTTATTTAGACACAATTATACTGACTTCTTCATTTAAGTATATAAAACAGAATTAAATACAAAAATGTTTAGCTTCTTCTGCAAACATTCAGTATTTACAATGAGCAAGATGAAACAATACAGGCCTAATAATTTGCTCCAGACAAAATGAGGATCCCAGTGCAACGGCCCCCTGACCCATTGTAATCTAATTAACCCACAGTGCCCTCTGCAGTCCAGGAAATGAACTGCACACAGAGAACAATGAAACAGCTATCAGAATCCTTATTCTATTCACAATACTCACAATATGTTAAACTACACTGACATCAGAATAACTAACGCCATCTCAGTCTCGGGACATATAGGGCCTATAATTGCTGAGGGACTTTGGGAGAGTCCCTGGTCTTTGGGAGGTGTCTGACAGTTTTACAGAGCCGTAGGAGGGGGATCAGTATGTGTGCCAACCACTGCTGTGATGTGATTCAAGCCGTGTTTTCTCCAGACAGCTTGAATAGATGGCACCCTGAGGCATCTGCAAGAGGTGAGGAGCGTTGGGAGAGAATGAGTGCGACGGGATGAGCAGGTTAAATACAGGTCTGGAAGTCTCACTGGGAGAAAACACACAGACAAATCCACAGGTAAACATAGGATAATGTGTAGCCCTGTCATAGGTACTTATACAGGTCTGACAGGATTGCACCAGTGTATATGGGGGGAAAAGGGGCGTGTCTGAGGGAAAGGTGGAGCTACAACCATATTGCTTATACCTGTCCAATCCGTTCACATCTAGGCTACATGATTTGTCTTTCTTGAGGTATGTCAGGGCCAGGGGTCGTTTCTGACTGGACAAGACCTGTGACACTCCAACACGTTAATCATAGCAGCATCAACTTTCATTATGCCCCTGAAGACAGGGCCCCAGATGTGCAGGGCTAGCTAATGATAGTCATTAGACACATACAGTCAGCCTCCCCTCTCTGTGACCATGGAGTCAGACAGTTAAAAACACACACAACAGAACACATAGCCAACATGCACACTGACAGTGTCCCAAATTGCACCCTATTCCCTATATAGTGCACTACTATGGACCCTGGTCAAAAGTAGTGCACTATACATTAAAGGGAATAGGGTACCATTTGGGACACAGGCAGTGACATGACCACCCCATTTCTCAGAAAAACATATGGAAAACCAGACCCTCCCCAAATGCGGCAAACCCGGAGAATTAGAGACATCCCAACACAAGACAGACAGAGACAGACACGGGTTCCTCTGTCCAGACGGTCACTTTGGTGCCATGTTAGAAGTCAACCCCTCCCCTCCCCCGGCTGCACCCCCCACCCCCTTACATTTACCACGAGACGAGTGCTTCAGACGAACAGCTAATTAGATCATCTAGTGAATGTTCACCTCCAGCTTCACTCTCCCACAAAAAGACAGTTATTTAATAATTACAGCCTTAATTACAGTTCCAATCAACGGGACAGAAATAGAACAAGTCTCTGACTGCGGCTCTGAGGCTGAAACTGGGTTAGTTAGAAGAGCCTGGTCTTCATTTCCCTGGTCTCCCTCTAGACATAGACTGTGTTAACTGTGTCTGCTTGGATTAGGGACTTGAAGCGACCGCTGAAATCTACTTGTCTCCTTGTCTGGGAAAGAGGAGCAGAAGGTTCTTTCATCCCTAACAAGTGTCTATAAGGTTCAACAATTGATTTGTCTTTTTTCTGATGAGGTGAAGAGTCCACAGCTTTCTCTTAGTGAGATGTGATTATCCTGGGTCTCTGTTGACTAGCCTAGCATCTCTTTAACTTCACCAGGGTAATCATGTTTGTTCTTCATAATATTCAGATTGCAAGTATTGTTATATGTCGTGTTAAGATGAGAACAATCAGTGTTGTGTTCAATTCTTCTCCATCTTTTCTTATCTCTGTCTGTAGGGCTGAATGGTTTGCCTCAGTCAGTGTTCAGTGTCTGGACTACACTGTAAGGTAGAAAGAGCTGTGACAGATATCTGGCCGGAGCGCATGGCAGCATTTAGTTCTGCTTCATTGTGCCAGGTAAGAGCTTCTAATGAAGAGTGAACAACTGTGGCTGAGTTACAGCAGAGAGAGAGAGAGAGAGGGGGGAGGAGGGGAGGGAGAGAGAGAGAGGGAGAAGGGGGGAGAGAGAGTGGGGAGAGGGAAAGGGGGGCGGAGAGGGGTGCGAGAGAGGGAGAGAGAGAGGGAGAGGGAGAGAGGGAGGGAGAGGGAGAGAGGGAGAGAGAGAGAGGAAAGAGAAAGCGTAAGAGAGAGAGAGAGAAGCGGAGAAAAGAGAGAGAGATAATGAGAGAGTAAGACAGACAGAAGAGGAGAGAAATAGAGAGAGAAACACAGCTCCAGAGAGAGAAAGAGTATAAAAGAGAGAGAGAGAGAGAGAGAGAGAGAGAGAGAGAGAGCGATGGAGAAGTTAACAGCAGCGTTAACCCCTGGTCAGGCGGACGTTTGATGAAGCGGTGTCTCTTACAACTCTCTCCCTGCTCTCGCTGCACGGTGGATCCAACATCATTAGCTGCGAGGGAGACAGTATGTTTCGGCCTGTTCTACTGCTAATGAGCCCTCTCTCCTCATCCTTCACAGTAATTAGTGCTGCGACTGAGACCCAGTACGCGTCCAATGCAAACCCACTCAACGCTAATGGAGTGAGCCAGGCAGAAAAATAGTACTATTATGTTGGGGCCATGTATCCACCATATCACAGTGAATCCTCTTACCTAAAACCTCCTTTCTTCATCATTTAGCTCTACTTCTGTATTCCCGCCTCGCTGTCTGTCTCCCCGCCTCCCTGTCTGTCTCCCCCGCCTCCCTGTCTGTCTCCCCGCCTCCCCTGTCTGTCTGGATTTTGTAGGACCAGCGTATTGTCTTAGATTTCAGATCAAAGCTGCACAAACCGGATGATTCCCAGCAAGATATCTTGTCTCTTCAGCTTCAAGAGAGAGGCTTCAAAAGAGCTAGCGAGGCTGTTCTGTCTGACTGTGCACTAGAATAGTCACAATGAGATGGTTTAATGGTGCGTCTTCAAGTGGACCTTCACAACATTATATTGTGTGACTTTCACATTATGAACATGGACAAAAGTCCATGTTCATAACTTCATACTTAAGACACCATTTATTTAACTTATGAGTGTGAGCATGCGTGTGCACGTGCATGTGTGTGTGGGAGGTTTGAAGGTGTCTTCTGTATGTGATAGGTGAAAGGGGGCGTGAAGATGTAATGGCGAGGACTGGTCCAAGGTCACCAAGGTGATTGGGTCCATGATCCTTCCATGATGACATCACATCAGGGTGTCAAGGTTACGGTGGATGAGGGTTCTGATGATGCAGAGACGTGTGTGTGTGATGCAGAGACAGGTGGGAGGACACACTGGGATTTAGGTGAGGATTATACGAAGCTTTATCCTATATAGGCTGCTATGGTAACCTTGTTAAACACAGTGCAGGCTAAGGAACCATTTACAGAGACAAAGGTTTCTGTGTCCATACCTGGGATGAATTTAAACACAATTTAGTGTTCCCTGTCTCGTTCAAAAAGCTACAATAGTATTTCACTTCGCACTGCCCCAGAATGTCTTTCAGTGGTCTTCTCTATGGTAGTAAAAGTAGTTCCATATTCAATATGGACCGTCTGAACATGATTGCAACAATGTCACTATACAGTAGCCTCCATATGATGTCACACGGGTAAAACATGACCTGTAATGTCATGAGGGGAGAAGACAAACCCTTTTACTAATACAGTTATTAAAGACAGGACAACACTTTCTATTACAGTGTCCAAAGTGAAAATGTTGGGGTGAATAAAGTCTAATGGTGGGTTGTGGTGTCCTGGGCTAATGGCATGGGCTGTCTGTCTTCCAGGAGTCAAATGGTGGGTTGTGGTGTCTGTCTTCCAGGAGCATACCGCTACCTTGGGCTGGGGAAGAATATACACTCTGCCTCAGGAGGGAGGAGGAAGCTATGTAGATAATTACCAGGAGCTTCTGTTTTGGACAGCCATAAAAAATATACAGTCAAGTTAACTCCATCCCACCCCCTGCCCACGAGGGCCGCGGCGGCCCTGTGGATTTCCCAAAGTGCCCTGCTGGAGCTGACCTTCGCTGGTCGGACCCCAATTAGCGTGGCCTGGACGCGGTGTAATTGAGGAGTGGAACATCTGGGTTTAATGGGGTCTTCATCTGGTTCAGAACACAAACCGTCTCACAACAAAAGGTCTGGTTGCTCTGTGTGTGACCAGGACCCATTGAAGCCTACTAACTTTTACAGGTATTTAAAAGGTCTAGACTAACTGCTTTTGCTCTCTCTCTCTCTCCCTCTCTCTCCCCCCCCCCCTCTCTCTCTCTCTCTCCCCCCTATCTCCCCCCTCTCTCTCTCTCTCTCTCTCTCCCCCCTCTCTCTCTTTCTCTCTCTCCTCTCTCTCTCTCCCTCTCTCCCTCTCCCTCTCCTCTCTCTCTCTCCCCGCTCCCCCCTCTCTCTCTCTCCCCCTCCCCC
>NW_028164896.1:0-122000 GCF_964263955.1 Coregonus lavaretus
ACAGCTTTGTGGAAGTTACCTGTGGTGCTGATGTTTAGGCCGAGGTATGTACTGTTTTTTGTGTGCTCTAGGGCAACGGTGTCTAGATGGAATTTGTATTTGTGGTCCTGGCAACTGGACCTTTTTTGGAACACCATTATTTTTGTCTTACTGAGATTTACTGTCAGGGCCCAGGTCTGACAGAATCTGTGCAGAAGATCTCTCTTCCTCTTCGGATATAGGGAGACCTCCGCATTGTTACACAATTTGGGAGGCGTACGGCGATGCGGTACAGCGCTTGATTTGGCCTCAGCAACAGAGGAGGCGCAATTGCGCCACACCCTCCATACAGAGGCTCCTGTTCGCATTGTAGGATCAAGCATAAATCGCCTTTTCGAGACTGGTGTGTGTAGTTGGTAGGCCTACCAACGGCTTTGTGATCTCCCTCCCCTTTCTGTGAACAGCATTACCTCACTGCTGAATTGGGCAATACTTTTAAAAGCCACGTTGAATGCAGATACACACAACATCCCATATGGTCTAGCGGTTAGGATTCCTGGTTTTCACCCAGGCGGCCCGGGTTCGACTCCCGGTATGGGAACGACTATTTTTGTTAGTGTTCTTACTTCTAAATAAATATTATATGCAATTCAGTTGCTTACATATTTCTACAATGCATCCATGAAGTTCCGTTTGGCGCGAAAAAACAACACATTTACATTTACATCATTTAGCAGACGCTCTTATCCAGAACGACGTACAAATGTGTTCATTTTTTTAATGGGGGGGTGTAGAAGGATTACTGTTATACTATTCCAGCTTTTCCTTAAAGAGGTGGGGTTTCAAGTGTCTCCGGAAGGTGGTCAGTGACTCCGCTGTCCTTGCGTCGTAGGTGAGCTTGTTCCACCATTGGGGTGCCAGAATAGCTTTGACTGGGCTGAGCGGGAACTGTGCTTCCGTAGAGATGGGGGGGGGGGGGGGGGGGGGGGGGGCAGCAGGCCAGAGGTGGATGAACGTAGTGCCCTCGTTTGGGTGTAGGGTCTGATCAGAGCCTGAAGTTAAGGAGGTGCCGTTCCCCTCACAGCTCCGTAGGCAAGCACCATGGTCTTGTAGCAGATGCGAGCCTCAACTGGAAGCCAGTGGAGTGTGCGGAGGAGCGGGGTGACATGAGAGAACTTGGGAAGGTCGAACACCAGACGGCCTGCAGCGTTCTGGATGAGTTGTGAATATTCAATACATCAGCCTAGCTAGTACTGACTGTTACACATTTATGAGAATATGTCCTTACATTAAATGAAACATTGAATCCGCCAATTCCACTGCTGCTACTCGCTGTTAATTATATATGCAGTCACTTTACCCCTACCTACATGTACAAATTACCTCGACTAACCTGTAGCCCCACACATTGAGTCGGTACCGGTACCCCCCGTATATAGCCTCGTTATTACCTGGACTAACCTGTAGCCCCGCACATTGAGTCGGTACCGGTACCCCCTGTATATAGCCTCGTTATTACCTGGACTAACCTGTAGCCCCGCACATTGAGTCGGTACCGGTACCCCCTGTATATAGCCTCGTTATTACCTGGACTAACCTGTAGCCCCGCACATTGAGTCGGTACCGGTACCCCCCGTATATAGCCTCGTTATTACCTGGACTAACCTGTAGCCCCGCACATTGAGTCGGTACCGGTACCCCCCGTATATAGCCTCGTTATTACCTGGACTAACCTGTAGCCCCGCACATTGAGTCGGTACCGGTACCCCCCGTATATAGCCTCGTTATTACCTGGACTAACCTGTAGCCCCGCACATTGAGTCGGTACCGGTACCCCCTGTATATAGCCTCGTTATTACCTGGACTAACCTGTAGCCCCGCACATTGAGTCGGTACCGGTACCCCCTGTATATAGCCTCGTTATTACCTGGACTAACCTGTAGCCCCGCACATTGAGTCGGTACCGGTACCCCCCGTATATAGCCTCGTTATTACCTGGACTAACCTGTAGCCCCGCACATTGAGTCGGTACCGGTACCCCCCGTATATAGCCTCGTTATTACCTGGACTAACCTGTAGCCCCGCACATTGAGTCGGTACCGGTACCCCCCGTATATAGCCTCGTTATTACCTGGACTAACCTGTAGCCCCGCACATTGAGTCGGTACCGGTACCCCCTGTATATAGCCTCGTTATTACCTGGACTAACCTGTAGCCCCGCACATTGAGTCGGTACCGGTACCCCCGTATATAGCCTCGTTATTACCTGGACTAACCTGTAGCCCCGCACATTGAGTCGGTACCGGTACCCCCTGTATATAGCCTCGTTATTACCTGGACTAACCTGTAGCCCCGCACATTGAGTCGGTACCGGTACCCCCTGTATATAGCCTCGTTATTACCTGGACTAACCTGTAGCCCCGCACATTGAGTCGGTACCGGTACCCCCTGTATATAGCCTCGTTATTACCTGGACTAACCTGTAGCCCCGCACATTGAGTCGGTACCGGTACCCCCTGTATATAGCCTCGTTATTACCTGGACTAACCTGTAGCCCCGCACATTGAGTCGGTACCGGTACCCCCTGTATATAGCCTCGTTATTACCTGGACTAACCTGTAGCCCCGCACATTGAGTCGGTACCGGTACCCCCCGTATATAGCCTCGTTATTACCTGGACTAACCTGTAGCCCCGCACATTGAGTCGGTACCGGTACCCCCTGTATATAGCCTCGTTATTACCTGGACTAACCTGTAGCCCCGCACATTGAGTCGGTACCGGTACCCCCTGTATATAGCCTCGTTATTACCTGGACTAACCTGTAGCCCCGCACATTGAGTCGGTACCGGTACCCCCTGTATATAGCCTCGTTATTACCTGGACTAACCTGTAGCCCCGCACATTGAGTCGGTACCGGTACCCCCTGTATATAGCCTCGTTATTACCTGGACTAACCTGTAGCCCCGCACATTGAGTCGGTACCGGTACCCCCTGTATATAGCCTCGTTATTACCTGGACTAACCTGTAGCCCCGCACATTGAGTCGGTACCGGTACCCCCCGTATATAGCCTCGTTATTGTGTTTCTTTTATTATTATTTATTTTTTAATTTAGTAAATATTTTCTTAATAACTCTATTTCTTGAACTGCATTGTTGGTTAAGGGCTTGTAAATAAGCATTTCACGGTAAGGTATTCGGCGCATGTGACAAATAAAATTTGATTTGATAAAATACTGTGTGAAAATCATTTCACGTAGCTACAGTGAAAAGCCGAGGTTGAGTAAATGGACACGCTCTTTCGCATGTTCTCCACCAGGTGGCGTCTTAGAACAGCCTGACCTGGCTAAGTAACATACAGACATTTTAGTCATTTACCAGACGCTCTTATCCAGAGCGACTTACAGTTCGTGAGTACATACATTTTCCCCCCCCCATACTGGTCCCCCGTGGGAAACGAACCCACAACTCTGGCGTTGCAAACGCCATGCTCTACCAACTGAGCTACACGGGACTAGCATAGTACTATTTTATCTCACGTGTTACAGAGTAGTTACACTACTCCTAGCTTCATTTCTAGCTTAATCGCATTACCAGAATAAGTGGTAGTTGAACTACTTGCCAATTCATTTATAACATTCAGTAGTTAACACGTTTTATCACCCTGTAATAAGGACACAACTAAAAAGCTACACTTATCTCATTCGACAACTTTTAACCAAGTAAATTCGATTTCCTGCAGGTTGCTGATTCTCAGTCAGCCTGGGTTCCTGTCGGTTTGTGCCATCACGCCACTCCTTGCCATGCCAACAGACTGGAACCAGGCTAGTTGATTCTCACAACTCTCCCCCAAGACTGTATTTCTTGTAGATTGACAGTATGTCATGTGACACAGCATTTTGCATCCTGATTGATTTGCTATTAGGAGTCACAGTTTAATCTTTTCCACTAGCTACCATACAAAAAAAAAAACAGAGATAGATTAGAAGAAAGGCCTTGCGACAGACAATGATCCTGTCTAGGGGGTGTACAAATACATCAAGAGGACTCAAATATTAGATACTGGCTCAGACAAGGCATCCATGTAAAGAAAGCATTTGATTTTATTAGAATTACATACAGTATCCAACCCTGTACAACATATTACAACTCTGTCACTTTGGATTACAAAGATACATTCAAACAACTGATGGACAAGACAAGAGTTCCAACCATCACGAAAACACAAACCCAGCTTTTATCCTAGTTCAGACTTAAGTAATTCAGGCTTTTAAGTAATTCAGGCTTTTAAGTAATTCAGACAAACGAAAATAAAAAGGCAAACCAAACAAAAATAAAAAAACGAATTTCTTCTGAACATTCCCCCCACAAAACAGGATCAAATAATACTCTGAAACAAGCTCTATATTTCATATTCGTTAAAGCCTCAGTCTGTCCATTTTTAATTAGAGACATACGACCTGGTGAAAAGTAGTGCACTATAAAAAGGAATCGGTTGGCATTTTGGACGAAGCTTCAGTGAGTATTAATTAACATTACACCCCATTCAACTTCAACGGTCTTTGTAAACAAGTAAATACATGAGGATATCAGAGTGCTTACCAGAGTTAAATGGCTAGCTGTTTACCAGAGTTAAATGGCTAGCTGCTTACCAGTTAAATGGCTAGCTGTTTACCAGAGTTAAATGGCTAGCTGCTTACCAGTTAAATGGCTAGCTGTTTACCAGTTAAATGGCTAGCTGTTTACCAGTTAAATGGCTAGCTGCTTACCAGTTAAATGGCTAGCTGTTTACCAGTTAAATGGCTAGCTGTTTACCAGAGTTAAATGGCTAGCTGCTTACCAGTTAAATGGCTAGCTGTTTACCAGAGTTAAATGGCTAGCTGCTTACCAGTTAAATGGCTAGCTGTTTACCAGTTAAATGGCTAGCTGTTTACCAGAGTTAAATGGCTAGCTGCTTACCAGTTAAATGGCTAGCTGTTTACCAGTTAAATGGCTAGCTGTTTACCAGAGTTAAATGGCTAGCTGTTTACCAGAGTTAAATGGCTAGCTGCTTACCAGTTAAATGGCTAGCTGTTTACCAGAGTTAAATGGCTAGCTGCTTACCAGTTAAATGGCTAGCTGCTTACCAGTTAAATGGCTAGCTGTTTACCAGTTAAATGGCTAGCTGTTTACCAGTTAAATGGCTAGCCGCTTACCAGTTAAATGGCTAGCTGTTTACCAGAGTTAAATGGCTAGCCGCTTACCAGTTAAATGGCTAGCTGTTTACCAGTTAAATGGCTAGCTGTTTACCAGAGTTAAATGGCTAGCCGCTTACCAGTTAAATGGCTAGCTGTTTACCAGTTAAATGGCTAGCTGCTTACCAGTTAAATGGCTAGCTGCTTACCAGTTAAATGGCTAGCTGTTTACCAGAGTTAAATGGCTAGCTGTTAGATTCAGCTCTGTGTAAAACATGCTACCCATAACAGAACAACCCATTGATGCCAAGCACACACACACACACACACACACACACACACACACACACACACACACACACACACACACACACACACACACACACACACACACACACACACACACACACACACACACACGACTGAAAGGAGTAGTAGCATGTAGTTTCTCCTAGAAACGTCCAAAATGGCCCTCTACTCCTTCTATAGTGCACTACTCAAAGAATTAGACAGAATCCTTTAATTTAATCTCTAATATTGACCAGAGGCTCTGGTAAAAAGTGACGCTCTATATAGGGAGCCATTTGAGATGTAGCCACAGCCACTGATCTGAGCTAAGCTTTGCATTTCCCCCTGATGTTTATGCTCAGGGGTTTGTAAGAGTTAGCAGATCCTAGACCTGTGGTTAACGAGCCTAAAAGAACAGGTCGAAAGCACTGAGGGCTTCCGTCTCCATCTGCTGATTGGCAGACCCCGATATCAACTCCTCCAAGAAGTTCTCACCAGAGGTCGTGATTGTCCCATCCAGACCAGGCAGTGGCATTACTACACCGTGATTGGCCGGTTGTAAGGTCGCAGGGGCCACCACCTGCGAAGCTCCACCAATCGCATTCCCCCCACATGCCAAGTTCCCGCCCCCTTCTTGCCCATTGGTGGTCAGCATCTCCAGGAAGCCCGTGCTGTCCGGTGATAGGTTGCTGGCAGTCGTCGCGGGTGACAGAAGGTCGGCGAAGAACTCGTCGTAAGCGGGGCTGTCGTAGACGGAGGTACTGGAGCTAACAGTATAGGGGGAGCGAAGGTCGGTGCAGTCTGGTCTGCGGGTCACTTCCTCTCCTCCTCCTCCTGCACCCCCCTGGTACCCCAACATCTGATTCAGCTTCTCCAGTTTCTTCTTCTTGGCTTTCAGCTTTTTCAGAAGCTTGTACCTGAGGGCCTCTGTCTCACTGAGGCCGGCCGGAACCTTCGAGACCTGGACACCGGGGCTGTGTTTCCCGGAGGAAGAGATTTTAAGGAGCTCCGTGACTCCTGGAGAAGGAGGAAGTGAGGTCACATTAGGATACGTTGCTGTAGTGTTGTTGTCGATAGGGGGTTTTCGCGAGGCGAGGGCACCAGGCTGACTTTGCGTCTTCCAGATGCCATTTTGAGGGTCAGTTCTTTGAGAGAGTAACTGCGTGGGAGGTGAAGTCTTGGAGGGGACATTGTTTATGTTTGTATTTACGTTCCTGCTCCTGACCTGGAACCCTCCGTACATCTCGGCAGCCTTCACCGGCAGGGCCTCGTTGTCCTCCTTACTCAGTTTGGGTTTGGGGAGAGGCGGAGGCTTCTTCAGCCTGGCGTCTGGGTTTGGGGGAGCCATCCTGGGGGTCTGCCCGCTCTGTGAAAGCGGCTGTAACCAGTTGGGTGTTGAGTGGTTGACGTGGTTGAATTGACTGGGTGGTCTCTGCGTCCTGGGGGTGGAGGTAGAGGTGGGGTGGCGGCTGAGCAGGTACGACCAGTGGGAGTTGGGGTCCGGTGGCGGAGGGAGGCCAGGTTTGCTCTGCAGAGAGGTGGAGGTATTGGGGGTTTTGGGGTGGGGCGGGGGAGAGGGAGGGAACTCTGGTGCTGGTGTGCTGGGTTCCACATATGATGGTGACATCATAGACACAACTGAGGGCAGGATTATATCACCACAGTTTCCAGGAAGTGCCATTGGTGTAGCTGTTCTTGGTGTTGATGTTGATGTGACCACCTTAGCTGCTGCAGCAACTGGAGTGTTGGATGCCATCTTCCGTCTATTGCTGCCCCTCCTGACCTTGGGAGGACTAGGAGTGAGTTCTTCAGAGTCGAGCTCAGAAGGACCGTCACTGCTGTCAGGGAGAAACTCACTGGCCGTGTCCGGGGACGTTGGTCTTTCCATCTCCTCATCATCATCATCATCATCATCGGTTTCAAGGGGCGTTTCAGATTCAGTGGGTATTTCATGGGTAGATCGGGTAATTTCATCGGCAAGTGGGGGAGTCTCGGTCTCAGATCTAGGAGCAGGGAGAAAGCAGAGGTCTGGTCCATTTCGTTCGGACGCTGGGGTGATGTCGTCCAACGGCCTGCCCTCAGAGTCGATTTTAACCTCTAAGAGAGTCAGGGTGACGATGTCATCGTGGGAGAGGCCTTCGAAGTTATCGAGCAGCGTGGCAGAAACGCTGGACGCGTTACCAACGTTACCGACTGTTACCGTGGTGTCTTTGTTGGTACCGTCAGACGCCGTCAGCGCCTCAACAATGACGGAGGAGGAACCAATGGTGATGGGAGAGTATATGTCATCCGTTAATGTTGTGTCCATATTGTTATCTATATCGCCAGCAGTTATGGTGGTGTCCATATCAGTGACCGCATCATCAGAGACCGTCTGAGAAAGGTCTAGAGATTCATTTACGACAAATAGCTTGGCTAAGTGAGGTTGCTTCAGTTCTTTCTGCATCAAGGAAGTGCTCGTCAGCGTTTCAGGTTGAGAAGAGCAGGGTGTCTGTGGGTTGTCAGGTCCGTCTGTCTCCAACTCCCAGAAGACAACATGGATCTCTCGAGGAGGGACCACCAGCTTGGTGTGGGAGACACAGTCTGGGTGCTTCAGGTCATCAAACTCTAACCATGATCCTGTGGAGAGAGAGAAGAAAGCATTAGGAATGGGCTCTATACACTGGCGGTGGATGGGGAGAGTTACTAGTCACAGAGGAATGGGTTCTATACACTGGCGGTGGATGGGGAGAGTTACTAGTCACAGAGGAATGGGTTCTATACACTGGCGGTGGATGGGGAGAGTTACTAGTCACAGAGGAATGGGCTCTATACACTGGCGGTGGATGGGGAGAGTTACTAGTCACAGAGGAATGGGTTCTATACACTGGCGGTGGATGGGGAGAGTTACTAGTCACAGAGGAATGGGCTCTATACACTGGCGGTGGATGGGGAGAGTTACTAGTCACAGAGGAATGGGTTCTATACACTGGCGGTGGATGGGGAGAGTTACTAGTCACAGAGGAATGGGCTCTATACACTGGCGGTGGATGGGGAGAGTTACTAGTCACAGAGGAATGGGCTCTATACACTGGCGGTGGATGGGGAGAATTACTAGTCACAGAGGAATGGGCTCTATACACTGGCGGTGGATGGGGAGAGTTACTAGTCACAGAGGAATGGGCTCTATACACTGGCGGTGGATGGGGAGAGTTACTAGTCACAGAGGAATGGGCTCTATACACTGGCGGTGGATGGGGAGAATTACTAGTCACAGAGGAATGGGTTCTATACACTGGCGGTGGATGGGGAGAATTACTAGTCACAGAGGAATGGGCTCTATACACTGGCGGTGGATGGGGAGAGTTACTAGTCACAGAGGAATGGGCTCTATACACTGGCGGTGGATGGGGAGAATTACTAGTCACAGAGGAATGGGTTCTATACACTGGCGGTGGATGGGGAGAATTACTAGTCACAGAGGAATGGGCTCTATACACTGGCGGTGGATGGGGAGAGTTACTAGTCACAGAGGAATGGGTTCTATACACTGGTGGTGGTTGGGGAGAATTACTAGTCACAGAGGAATGGGTTCTATACACTGGTGGTGGATGGGGAGAATTACTAGTCACAGAAGAATGGGCTCTATACACTGGCGGTGGATGGGGAGTTACTAGTCACAGAGGAATGGGCTCTATACACTGGCGGTGGATGGGGAGAGTTACTAGTCACAGAGGAATGGGCTCTATACACTGGCGGTGGATGGGGAGAATTACTAGTCACAGAGGAATGGGTTCTATACACTGGCGGTGGATGGGGAGAGTTACTAGTCACAGAGGAATGGGCTCTATACACTGGTGGTGGATGGGGAGAGTTACTAGTCACAGAGGAATGGGTTCTATACACTGGCGGTGGATGGGGAGAATTACTAGTCACAGAGGAATGGGTTCTATACACTGGCGGTGGATGGGGATAATTACTAGTCACAGAGGAATGGGCTCTATACACTGGCGGTGGATGGGGAGAGTTACTAGTCACAGAGGAATGGGCTCTATACACTGGCGGTGGATGGGGAGAATTACTAGTCACAGAGGAATGGGCTCTATACACTGGCGGTGGATGGGGAGAGTTACTAGTCACAGAGGAATGGGCTCTATACACTGGCGGTGGATGGGGAGAATTACTAGTCAC
Organism: Coregonus lavaretus; assembly: GCF_964263955.1. Taxonomy (NCBI): domain Eukaryota; kingdom Metazoa; phylum Chordata; class Actinopteri; order Salmoniformes; family Salmonidae; genus Coregonus; species Coregonus lavaretus. The sequence continues at coordinate 9,611 of NW_028164896.1, forward strand.
AGAGGAATGGGTTCTATACACTAGTGGTGGATGGGGAGTGTTACTAGTCACAGAGGAATGGGCTCTATACACTGGCGGTGGATGGGGAGAATTACTAGTCACAGAGGAATGGGTTCTATACACTGGCGGTGGATGGGGAGAGTTACTAGTCACAGAGGAATGGGCTCTATACACTGGTGGTGGATGGGGAGAGTTACTAGTCACAGAGGAATGGGTTCTATACACTGGCGGTGGATGGGGAGAATTACTAGTCACAGAGGAATGGGTTCTATACACTGGCGGTGGATGGGGATAATTACTAGTCACAGAGGAATGGGCTCTATACACTGGCGGTGGATGGGGAGAGTTACTAGTCACAGAGGAATGGGCTCTATACACTGGCGGTGGATGGGGAGAATTACTAGTCACAGAGGAATGGGCTCTATACACTGGCGGTGGATGGGGAGAGTTACTAGTCACAGAGGAATGGGCTCTATACACTGGCGGTGGATGGGGAGAATTACTAGTCACAGAGGAATGGGTTCTATACACTAGTGGTGGATGGGGAGTGTTACTAGTCACAGAGGAATGGGCTCTATACACTGGCGGTGGATGGGGAGAGTTACTAGTCACAGAGGAATGGGCTCTATACACTGGCGGTGGATGGGGAGAATTACTAGTCACAGAGGAATGGGCTCTATACCCTGGCGGTGGATGGGGAGAATTACTAGTCACAGAGGAATGGGCTCTATACACTGGCGGTGGATGGGGAGAGTTACTAGTCACAGAGGAATGGGCTCTATACACTGGCGGTGGATGGGGAGAGTTACTAGTCACAGAGGAATGGGCTCTATACACTGGTGGTGGATGGGGAGTGTTACTAGTCACAGAAGAACAGATAACATGCTCACTCTCAGATCATTCCTTAATAGTAGGAAGGTGCTGAATCCTTGAAGGTATTTCTGGTGTCTTCGCTTTGATAGAGTTCCACCAAAACAACGTAAAGACACCGACCGATTGGCACTTTATAAATGCTACACATTATTGGACAGACAGACTTTTCAGTTATGAAATCTAGATCTGATTCTATCCATTGATAATGGAAGTATGAATAAAATAACACAAATTAACTAATTGACCAGTAAACAACAACAACACAGTCGGAATCGGCCGAGGGGACAAATAAAGTTCTACTGAATTTAGTTGAAACAGACACCAACTCAATTAAAAGTCCAACTGACCGTCAGGTCTGCGTATCCAGGTGACAAAGTGCTTGAGTTGCTGGTCATACTGTAGGACGGTGGTGACGGAGTATCTCTGCTGCTGGAAGGTGAAGGAGTACACACTGAGGTCATTGTCAGGGAGACCTTCTACAAAGTGCAGCACAAACACAGGAGACAGCCTGGAAGAGACGACAGAGGAAATGTCAGGAAACAGAAGTAGAGAAAGTCGAGACAATATCTACAACATGGCACTCCTCTCCTCTTCCATCTCCTCATCTCCTCTCCTCATCTCCTCTCCCATCTCCTCATCTCCTCCATCTCCTCATCTCCTCTCCTCATCTCCTCTCCTCCATCTCCTCCATCTCCTCATCTCCTCTCCTCCATCTCCACTGACTGAATAGGTAAAGACAAAGTCCTGGGAAGCTCCTGAAAGGAATCCACTTGACTGTTAAGGTCAGGGTCAATTGAATTCTCCTCCTCCACTGAATTGAAAGTTGCCCATTGTTTTCTATAAGGACTTTTCAATTTGGAAATAGAATTGTAATTTCATTCACTTCCTGAATTGAAAACGGAATTGACCCCAACCCCTGGTTGAGATCCACACCAGGTATTAAAAAGGTTAAAAGTTCACGCACTCACCTCTCCAGCACCAACATCCTGGTCTGCTTCCTCTTATTACACTTGCTGCAGCGTGATTGGTTGGCAGCATTGAGAGGGTGCCAATCAGAAACCACCTTGGTGAAAGTGGTGAGGGTCTTCTTACATCTGAAAGAAAAATCAATTTCATCGTTAGCATTCAGATGAAGAAACGCAGACAGACACGCGCAGCACCCGCAGTTATATACGCAGGGCGGGCAGGTTTAGGGTCATTCAATATCGTGTGGAAGAAGGGCTTGAATAAATACTAATAAAGAGAAAACAATCCCTTAAAAGTATAATTATTGTGCGATTTATATCTATAGGCTATATTCCCTATATCTGTACACCGTCCATATCTGTTACCCTGTGCGCGCGTGTGTTAGTGATGCGTGAGTTGACTCCTAAACTGCGGTTATATCCGCGAGGCGGGAGGGTTTAGGGGTCATAAACTGCGGTTATATCCACGAGGCGGGAGGGTTTAGGGGTCATAAACTGCGGTTATATCCACGAGGCGGGAGGGTTTAGGGGTTATGAAATATTATGCGGATGAAGGTAAGTGATAAATGTTTCATTCTTGTGCGATTTATATCCATAGTCTACATTGAAGTGTATCTTTCATTATTTCAGGCTATCTGGCATTTAGTGCCTAAGCCTGAGCTTTAAGGCGTAACTGAACGCCGCAAATAGCCTGCACGCCAACCGCCAAATTATTTTGGGAACGGGGCAGGAAAAAGTTAACGTTGTTCCATGGTGGCAAAAAAAGGGACAGTGTTGGAGTTTAATTCAATAAGAAGAAAAAAGTTTAAAATAAAGAGAAGGGAGGACCAGAAAAAAGTCATGTTTGGGAAAGATTTGGTGCAGTGGTAAAACAGGATGATAGCAGTGCCGGCTACGTTGTGTGTGATGATTGTGAGGCTCTATACAAATTCGACTGTCACAAGACGGGACTTGAAATAGGCCTATGGGCACGTCAAGGGAACTGTAGCCTACTGTTCAGATGGGTTAAACGGAAACTGACATCTGGACACCGACTGTAGGTCTATAGCCTCTCACATAGCCGTAATATTAACTCCTGCAGAATTAAGCATTTCTTGCAGTAAAATTATACACCAAATGTAGGCTACATTTTGACTCAGGAACAGAAGTGGAGAAATATGATTTATTTATTTCAGCATCTTGAGAGATTGCGAATGCGCAGCTAGGGAACATCTGTAGAGCTGCTGTCTTTATCAGCGTCGTAAAAGCTGATGATTAGTATTTCAACCACATAAAACATACATCAAAGCTGAACTGAAATATTATCAAAAACCTGTTGGGAATTTTTTTTTTACAACTTTATATTTCCTTACAACCGGTCAAACTGATGTCATGTGGACATTTTGCACAGAAAATCTTCCCCAGTTTTTTTTGGGGAGTTAATGTATTTTTCTCCCCGGTGCCTAAACGTGTTTGAAGCAGAAATAACCGATGTCAACGAGACTGAAGCATTCATTCTATCGATTTATGACATTATTCTGGTGAGCAAGGGTTTATTTAGTCTTCAAGGGCGACATGTAATAACAGAAGAGAAGCTGCATGTATCCAATTATAGTCAATTGACTAATACATTCGGAGAGTACGACCCTGCCTTACACAGGAAGCGGCACAGGTCCTAATCCAGGCACTTGTCATCTCCCGTCTGGATTACTGCAACTCGCTGTTGGCTGGGCTCCCTGCCTGTGCCATTAAACCCCTACAACTCATCCAGAATGCCGCAGCCCGTCTGGTGTTCAACCTTCCCAAGTTCTCTCACGTCACCCCGCTCCTCCGCACACTCCACTGGCTTCCAGTTGAAGCTCGCATCTGTTACAAGACCATGGTGCTTGCCTACGGAGCTGTGAGGGGAACAGCACCTCCGTACCTTCAGGCTCTGATCAGACCCTACACCCAAACGAGGGCATTGCGTTCATCCACCTCTGGCCTGCTGGCTCCCCTACCTCTGCGGAAGCACAGTTCCCGCTCAGCCCAGTCAAAACTGTTCGCTGCTCTGGCACCCCAATGGTGGAACAAGCTCCCTCACGACGCCAGGACAGCGGAGTCACTCACCACCTTCCGGAGACATTTGAAACCCCACCTCTTTAAGGAATACCTGGGATAGGATAAAGTAATCCTTCTACCCCCCCCCACAAAAAATTAATAAAAATAAATAATAATTGTAAAGTGGTTATCCCACTGGCCATAGGGTGAATGAACCAATTTGTAAGTCGCTCTGGATAAGAGCGTCTGCTAAATGACGTAAATGTAATAAATCGAGAGCTTGGAACTATCTACAAAAAATATGATTCTAAGATAATTGGCTTTAAAGTTCTGAACCCTCATTGGTTTGAATGGTGGCAGCAATTTTTCATCTTGTATTCTTTTGAACTTATCAACATGAATTGGGGTATTTAGAGTACTATACAGTGCATTCGGAAAGTATTCAGACCCCTGGACGTTTTCCACGTTATGTTACAGCCTTATTCTAAAATTGATTAAATTCATTTTTCCCTCATCGATCTACACACAATACAGAAAACAGATTTTTAGATTTTTTTGCAAATGGTATAAAAGACAAAATACAGAAATACCTTATTTACATAAGTATTCAGACCCTTTGCTATGAGACTCGAAATTGAGCTCAGGTGCATCCTGTTTCCAATGCTCATCCTTGAGATGTTTTACAACTTGATTGGAGTCCTCCTGTGGTAAATTCATTTGATTGGACATGATTTGGAAAGGCACACACCTGTCTGTATAAGGTCCCACAGTTGACAGCGCATGTCAGCGCAAAAACCAAGCCATGAGGTCAAAGGAATTGTCCGTAAAGCTCCGAGACAGGATTGTGTCGAGGCACAGATTTGGGGAAGGGTACCAAAAAATGTCTGCAGCATTGAAGGTCCCCAGAACACAGTGGCCTCTATCATTCTTAAATGGAAGAAGTTTGGAACCACCAAGACTCTTCCTAGAGCTGGCCGCCCGGCCAAACTGAGCAATCGGGGAGAAGGGCCTTGGTCAGGGAGGTGACCAAGAACCCGATGGTCACTGAGAGCTTTAGAGTTCCTCTGTGGAGATGGGAGAATCTTCCAGAAGGACAACCATCTCTGCAGTACTCCACCAATCAGGCCTTTATGGTAGAGTGGCCAGACGGAAGCCACTCCTCAGTAAAAAGCACACGACAGCCCACTTGGAGTTTGCCAAAAGGCACTTAAAGGACTCTCAGACCATGAGAAACAAGATTCTCTGGTCTGATGAAACTAAGATTGAACTCTATGGCCTGAATGCCAAGCGTCACGTCTGGAGGAAACTTGGCACCATCCCTACGGTGAAGCATGGTGGTGGCAGCATCATGCTGTGGGGATGTTTTTCAGTGGCAGGGACTGGGAAACTAGTCAGGATCGAGGGAAAGATGAACGGAGCAAAGTACAGAGAGATTGTTGATGAAAACCTGCTCCAGAGCGCTCAGGACCTCAGACTGGGGGCAAAGGTTCACCTTCCAACAGGACAACGACCCTAAGCACACAGCCAAGACAACACAGGAGTGGTTTCGGGACAAGTCTCTGAATGTCCTTGAGTGGCCCAGCCAGAGGCCGAACATCTCTAGAGAGACCTGAAAATAGCTGTGCAGCGACGCTCCCCATCCAACCTGACAGAGCTTGAGAGAAGAATGGGAGAAGCTCCCCAAATACAGGTGTGCCAACCTTATAGCGTCATACCCAAGAAGACTCAAGGCTGTAATCGCTGCCAAAGGTGCTTCAACAAAGTACTGAGTAAAGGGTCTGAATACTTTAGTTTTTTTTTTTTTTTTTTTTTTCTTCGGGGGGATGGATCAGCTTAATATTGCAGATAGATTGTATCTTCTATTAATGTAATTATCTGCATCACTTCCAATCCCCCATGTTTTTTTTATTTTTTATATATATATTCCCCTTTATTACTTTTCAACCCCACCATCCTTTCCCTACTTGGAGTAAATTAGTGAACAACAACGCCCAGGCCTCTACTTCCGGTCTATACTTACTATCTACACCTTATGGACAGAGTTAATTTTACAATAATTCTATATCTATATCTATATATATATATATATATATATATATATATATATTTATTTATTTTTTTGCTCCTGAACTTCTTCTACTCTCAACCTCTCCGATCATTTTCATGATGTCCATCCGGTTTGCTTCTAAATGCCATATATTTCTAACTGTGCTCTTTCCCAAAAGCTCCCAACATACAACCTATATACTTATTATGGACACAGTATGCTTACATTATTAGCTATCTTTGTTATTATTTGTTGTTATTTGTTATTAGTCCCATCCTTCAACTCTATTCAATACCTCCCATCTATCTCTTAACACCATCCATATAGGATTTCTATTTGCCATATATATTTCAACCATACTGTGATGTTTTACAAAAGTTCTGAACCTTTCTATTCTCATTGCTTCTACAGATTGTGAATTAAAAATAAACATTTTTGCTAAAAGTATTATTATATTATTGATTGATTGACTATGACTTTTCAGATCACCCAGTAATGCTATCTGCAAGGTTAGTTCCAGGTAAATATTGCAATCCTTTAGCCATTCCTGGACCTGTGTCCAAAAACAAGCTACAAATGGACAGAACCAAAACAAATGATCTAATGATTCTATCTCTTCACAGCAAAATCTGCAGAGCTGGGAAGATTGTATCCCCCATATAAATAACATTCTATTGGTAGCAAGAATTTTATATAATAATTTAAATTGAAAGATTCTAATTTTTGAATCCGGTGTCGTTTTGCGTGTCAGTTCATAAACACTATGCCATGGGATCGGTACGTCAAAGATCTCTTCCCAACTATTGTGCAATCTATATGGGACGGCTGTCAATCCTTTGGTCCTTAAGTGAAACTGATATACTTTTTTATTTATCACAGTTTTCCTTAACCAATTATGTTCTTTAATGCAAGGCCGACAGACAAGTTCCTTACTTTCTCCCCCTTCAACTTTCCTCTTCCACTTTTGCGGTAAGGCTGCAATTATTTGGTTGTAATTTTGGGTAGAGCAGACATTTCCATATGTTTTTGTTAGCTGCATGTGCGACATAACTCCACCAGTCCTACCGATGATATCATTTACGAAGATTATACCTTTTTTAAACATTCTGTCAAAAAATAAAGGTTTTTTGTCAATTAGTATATTTGAATTTAACCACAATATTTGTTGCATTATTTGTTCTGTCGTTTCTGGAGGATTAAATTGAAATTGCAACCAACTTTCTATGGCTTGTTTTAGAAATAGTGACATTTGGGAGATTATTTCCTTTTCAAATAACTGAAAGTGAGAGGTTGTAATCTGAATAAAGGGAAAAAGGCCTTTCTTGAACAGTGGGTGAGACAATCTTACTAATTTGCTTGAGAACCAGTTCGGATTTAAGTATAACTTTTGGATGACTGAAGATTTTAGTGATAGGTCTAATGCTTTAATATTTAATAATTTCTGTCCTCCGAATTCATATTCATTATATAAATATGCTCTTTTAATTTTGTCTGGCTTGCCGTTCCAAATAAAATTGAATATTTTTTTCTCATATAATTTAAAAAACTGTTTGCTAGGCGTAGGCAAGACCATAAGCAAATAGGTAAACTGGGATAATACTAAAGAGTTAATCAGGGTGATTTTCCCACAAATTGACAGGTATTTTCCTTTCCATGGTAGTAAGATCTTATCTATTTTTGCTAACTTTCTATTAAAATTTATTGAAGTGAGATCATTTATTTCCTTTGGGATATGTATTCCGAGTATATCCACATCACCATCAGACCATTTTATTGGTAAACTACATGGTAATGTAAAAATTGTATTTTTTAGTGATCCAATACGTAATATAGTACATTTGTCATAATTTGGTTTTAATCCAGAGAGGTTAGAAAATGTATCTAGATCCTCTATGAGGCTGTGGAGGGATTCTAGTTGTGGATCTAAAAGAAAACATGAATCATCTGCGTACAATGACACCTTTGTTTTTAAGCCCTGTATTTCTAATCCTCTGATATTATTATTGGATCTGATTTTAATAGCTAACATCTCGATGGCCACAATAAATAGATATGCCGATAGTGGACAACCTTGTTTCACTCCTCTTGACAGTTTGAAACTTTCTGAGAAATAGCCATTATTTACTATTTTACACCTAGGGTTACTATACATGATTTTGACCCATTTTATAAGAGATTCTCCAAAATTGAAATGCTCCAGGCATTTATATATAAATTCCAGTCGAACTTTATCAAATGCCTTTTCGAAGTCTGCTATGAATAGCAGGCCTGGTTTCCCATATTTTCCATAGTGTTCTATTGTTTCCAATACTTGCCTTATATTATCTCCAATGTATCTTCCATGTAAAAAACCTGTCTGATTAGAATGAATAATATCCGACAATACCTTTTTAATTCTATGCGCTATACATTTTGCTAGGATTTTTGCATCACAACACTGAAGTGTAAGGGGCCTCCAATTTTGTAAATGGACTGGATCTTTATATTTTCCACTTGTATCCTGTTTCAGTAATAATGAGATCAGACCTTCTTCTTGAGTGTCAGATAATCTACCATTTACATAGGAGTGGTTAAAACATGCTAATAACGGTCCTCTTAGTATATAAAAAAAGGTTTGGTATACCTCGATTGGTATGCCATCCAACCCTGGAGTTTTCCCGGACTTAAAGTCTTTAATTGCATCCAGAAGTTCCTCCTCTGTAATTTCACCTTCACATGAGTCTTTCTGTGTGGCTGTTAATTTGACATTATCAATAGGAAAAAAATCTCTACAATTAGCTTCAGTTAGAGGAGATGGAGGCGACTGAAAAGAAAACATATGCTTAAAATACTTTGTTTCTTCCTTCAAAATATCATTAGGTGAATTACTTTAATGTGATGTATTTTTTTATTTTTAATAAAGGTGAAAAACATTTTAAAAACTTGTTTTTGCTTTGTCATTATGGGGTTTTGCGTGTAGATTGACAAGGATTTTTGTTTTGTTTTTAGGGTCGGGTGAGAGCCTCAGATTTTCACTGGATCACAGTCGGGTGTTTGTGGATGTGTTATTAGCCATTGGGTGAACAAACAGCCGCGCACCACTAACACACAACCTCTGGTCTCGTTGAGTCAGTCAGTTTCTCTGCCATTCTGTCAACCTCCTTGTCGTTACCATTCAGAAGACCAGTTCAACAGAGACAGCTGGTCTAGCGGGGCAACTTTGATGGGGGTGTGGGCCACAAAAAAAATCATCATGAGGGGTCGCAGTGGCTCGTACCCCCCCCGACACACACACCTTGTGAGCAAAACATTTTAGCGGCCCCCCTCTTGACAGCACAGTTTAAACAGGGCGGCAGGTAGCTTAGTGGTTAAGAGCGTTGTGCCAGTAACCGAAAGGTCGCTGGTTCTAATCCCCGAGCCGACTAGGTGAAAAAATCTGTCGATGTGCCCTTGAGCAAGGCATTTAACCCTAATTGCTCCTGTAAGTCGCTCTGGATAAGAGCGTCTGCTAAATGATTTAAAAAATAAAAATAAATTCGAGTTCATTTGCTGCTATAATTCTACATAGCTACTGGACCAAAAATAGTTATAGACTATTAAGTCATATTTTTTGCTCTTTGCACGGAGAAAATGTTGCCCGATAACTGTCTTTATTGGAACATTGGTACTAGTTTCTCAGAGCCGCAATACGACCAATCCCAAAACTAGAGGAAGGAATTAGATGAGTAAACGTTTGATTTAATTCATGACTCATTTTCTAAATCGATTTTTACTGTTCCTCTTTAAAGACATTTTCAGGGCAGAAGACTGGGCGCTCCTCCAGCAGTACAGTCATATTGATATATTCACTTCACTTCTTTCCCTCCCTCCTCTCTCATTCCCTCCCCATCTCCCACCCTCTCTCCTCTAATTTCCTTCCCCCTCTCATTCCCTCCCTCCCTCTCTCCTCTCTCATTCCCTCCCTCTCTCCTCTCTTATTCCCTCCTATCTCATTTCCCTCCCCCTCTTCTCTCCCTCCCTCTCATTCCCTCCCTCCCTCTCATTCCCTCCCTCCCTCTCTCCTCTCTCATTCCCTCCCTCCCTCCCTCCTCTCTCATCTCTCCTTCCCTCTCTCATCTCTCCCTCCTCTCTCCCTCCCTCTATTTTTTTATGCCTATCCCAGCAGCATGTTGTGCCTCAGGATATGTAGGATGCTGTTACAGGCCAAGTGATCTGACTGCTGAAGGTAGGTAGGAGGAGGCAAGGTCAGAGGACAAGAGGCAGATATATCTGCTCTCTGATTGGCCATTAGGTTCATATGACAGAGTCTACAATATTGACCATTAGGTTCATATGACAGAGTCTACAGTATTGACCATTAGGTTCATATGACAGAGTCTACAGTATTGACCATTAGGTTCATATGACAGAGTCTACAGTATTGACCATTAGGTTCATATGACAGAGCCTACAGTATTGCAGTGAGACTACCAGAGACTTCTTATGAAAAATAAAGAAGTTGTGGTCCTCTGTAGCTCAGCTGGTAGAGCACGGCGCTTGTAACGCCAAGGTAGTGGGTTCGATCCCCGGGACCACCCATACACAAAAATTTATGCACGCATGAATGTAAGTCGCTTTGGATAAAAGCGTCTGCTAAATGGCATATTATTATTATTATTCTAGGATGACGACTAATAAGGATATTGATCACTAAAATCACTGATAGAGAGATGGAGATTCTCCATTGAAAGTGCACCCATACGTACAAATGTATGCACACATGACTAAGTCGCATTGGATAAAAGCGTCTGCTAAATGGCATATTATTATTATTATTATCTTAGTCCAAGACTAGGTTAAATCTATGTCCAGAAAACTGGCTCAACAAGTTAAAGATGGCATACTTGGTGTTGGTGGCATGCTGGCAGGTTGTCGAGATGCACTCAAACTGCCACTCATATGCCTGCTGGAAGAGAGGCTCGGCCCAGGAGTCAGCCCTGAGAAGGAGAGGCAGGGCGATCACCGGCGTCTCATTCTGACCTGCAGGAGAGGTGACAACACAGCAGGGGTCAGGGTGAGGTCAGGGGTCAAAGGTCTGCACACTAAAAGGTCAAACCAGGTCCATCAGGAATCAATGGTATCTTATGGAATGTTTGAATTAGCTATGAAGGTAAGACATGGTTGAGATGCTCTTAACTACTAGAAGAGGTTCAGATCAGAGATACTAACTGGTGAGGGCCCAAAAAGGCGACAAAAAAAATCTGTGTTAACCGCAAGAAAATGAGAAAATCAGAGATACTAACGATGTGATATCAGGCCAAGCATCACGATAACGAGTAGTATGGTGTTACCACAGGCCTCCCGCCAAACCAGAATATAAGGAACACCAGAAAAAGAGATTGCTTTTTTTTTTTAAATTCAGATTTAGCTTCGGATTACAATGACTAGGCATATGCATCCTACCTTTGAAGCATCTCTTTCAGTAGGCCATCTATCCCATTTCTGTCTTCCTGTGCCATCCGATGTTGTTAGCTAGGTAGGCAGATAACATGACTAAACTAAAGGTAAAAAACCAAAAACGAGCGGCCTAGCAAGTACAGCCCGTGAGATGGTTTTATAAAAATTATATAAAATGAGCACCAATTAGCGGTAGAAAGTACAGTAGCTCTGGTAATATGGGGAAGGGCCTAAAACTCATATCTCCATTTGTTTAAACTTATGTAGCAGACATTACGGAAAATGAACACAGGTCTCATAAACGATCTCTCAAGCACAAGCCCACGTGCTAGTGAGTAGCCAACTGATCTTTATCTGTCAGGTTGTTTTCCATGAAAACATACATGAAATGAGTTTGAATAGAAAATATAGTAAAATGCATAGGAAATGTAATCATTGACGAGGTTAGGAATAATGATTTTAAATATAAATAATAATTGTGTCCTTCAAACTTTGTTTTCGTCAAAGAATCCTCCATTTGCAGCAATTACAGCCTTGCAGACCTTTGGCATTCTAATTGTACATTTGTTGAGGTAATCTGAAGAGATTTCACCCCATGCTTCCTGAAGCACCTCCCACAACTTGGATTGGCTTGATGGGTACTTCTTACGTACCATACGGTCAAGCTGCTCCCACAACAGCTCAATAGGGTTGAGATCCAGTGACTGTGCTGGCCACTCCATTATAGACAGAATACCAGCTGACTGCTTCTTCCCTAAATAGTTATTGCATAGTTTGGAGCTGTGCTTTGGGACATATGTTCTTCTTTGTGATCTGAACACCTCAAACTTCGATTCGTCTGTCCATAACATTCTTTTCCCAATCTTCCTCTGTCCAGTGTCTGTGTTCTTTTGTCCATCTTAATATTTTCTTTTTATTGGCCAGTCTGAGATATGGCTTTTTCTTTGCAACTCTGCCTAGAAGGTCAGCATCCCGGAGTCGCCTCTTCACTGTTGACGTTGAGACTGGTGTTTTGCGGGTAATATTTAATGAAGCTGCCAGTTGAGGACCTGTGAGGCGTCTGTTTCTCAAACTAGACACTAATGTATTTGTCCTCTTGCTCAGTTGTGCACCGGGGCCTCCCACTCCTCTTTCTATTCTGGTTAGAGCCAGTTTGTGCTGTTCTGTGAAGGGAGTAGTACACAGCGCTGTACGAGATCTTCAGTTTCTTGGCAATTTCTCACATGGAACAGCCTTCATTTCTCAGAACAAGAATAGACTGATGAGTTTCAGAAGAAAGTTATTTGTTTCTGGCCATTTTGAACCTGTAATCGAACCCACAATTCCTGATGCTCCAGATACTCAACTAGTCTCAAGAAGGCCAGTTTAATGTCTTCTTTAATCAGCACAACAGTTTTCAGCTGTGCTAACATAATTGCAAAAGGGTTTTCTAATGATCAATTAGTTTTTTTAAATGATAAACTTGGATTAGCAAACACAACATGCCATTGGAACACAGGACTGATAAGGGGCCTCTGTACGCCTATGTAGATATTCCATAAAAAATCAGCCGTTTCCAGCTACAATAGCCATTTACAACATTAACTATGTCTACACTGTATTTCTGATCAATTTGATGTTATTTTAAATGGACAAAAAAAATAGCTTTTCTTTCGAAAACAAGGACATTTCTAAGTGACCCCAAACGTTTGAACCGTAGTGCATCTGACATCACTCTGATATTCTGTTCGTAGGACGCGTAGGGATGCCTTCTGTGCTCAGTCATTAATTACGAGAGAGAAGGTAGTGATTACACAGGGAGAGGATCTGTTCACGGCTCTCCTTTATACACCCCCCCAGGGAGAAGATCTGTTCACGGCTCTCCTTTATACACCCCCCCAGGGAGAAGATCTGTTCACGGCTCTCCTTTATACACTCTACGTACTTTATTGTTAGACCCAACCCCCCCCCCGCAAAGTTTTTTTCACGTGGATGACCTATTTTGAGATTTTAAAAAAACTGCAAATATCAGCGAAAAGTGTCAAACGTTCAACCTCCGTAAGATATCAATAGAGGGAAAACGCTGTGGTCCTGTACGTCTCAGTTGGTAGAGCAAGGCGCTCGCAAACGTCAGGGTTGTGGGTTTGATTCCCCGGGGGGCCAACCATTCTTAAAAAACGTACGCACGTAGGTTCTTACCCTGTTTACATTTCAGTAGGGGCTCCAGCAGTTTAAAGACGGACATCCTGACGGTCTGCATCTCAGTCCGGACCCTCTGTAACACCGCAGAGGGCACTCTGACCACACCGTCTGGAGAGAGATGAGGGAGGTGTAAACATTCTTGTAGCACAAAAAAACACTTGTTTATGACTTCTCCGGAAAGTGGCAAATGCTGTCCAATGCCAAATTGAGAGGAATACACAAGAGATCGTGCTGAAGGCAGCCGTACTGCCACAGAGCCAGAGAGTGTGCTAATACACTCATTCCGAATAGATCTTCAGCTCTCGGCTGTCAACGTTGTACATCAATTAACCTAAACCTTACTAAATAGATATGTCCACCCACCTGCGCCATTGTGTTGGTGGGCTGTGATGAGACCACAGGCCCGGTCGTATCTCTCACACAGGTCCCAGACAGGTTGACCTACGGCGGGCCTCTTGGTGGGTCGTCTGTCCCTCAGGGTGCGACAGTGGACCAGCGCTACCAGCAACGTGTCCAGCCAACACAGACTGTTCTCGTTCCTCCAGAACAGGTGAGGCCCGGGAACTGGGACCAACTCCCCCGTCGAGATCACTTCCGGGTCAAAGTCGGGCAACACTTCCTGCGTGTATTTAATAGTAGGAGTCTTTCTCGGCCGGCCCCTTTTCTTTTTCGGTGGCGGTGTCAGGACTTCCTCTTTGACGCTTCCTTCCTGTTCCTCGTCCTCGCTGCTTAGTTGCCGGGCGTTCTGAGCTCTTCTTCTAGGTCTGATAGGACAATCATCTTCATCACTCGCAACATGACCTTCATCAGGTACTTTGCTCTGACTGAGGTCCACACTGCAGGGTCTACACACCCCCTCTGGGGGGCACTCTTCCACACTGCAGGGTCTACACAACCCCTCTGGGGGGCACTCTTCCACACTGCAGGGTCTACACACACCCTCTGGGGGGCACTCTTCCTCCTCAATCTTCTCTTCCTCGTCAAAGACAGGCAGATCCTCCTCTCCGTACTCATCTTCCTCTAAAGCAGGGACAAGCCCAACCATGGCAGGTAGAGGCACAGCCTCCAAGGCCACAAGTGCAGCGACTTCTTCCTCCTTCTCCAAGGCGATTAGACCCTCCTCTTCCTTCTCAACTTTCTGTAAGACACTTAGACCATCCTTCATGCCAGGTGAAGCCTCTTCTAAGACAGTTAGAGCCTCCTGCAAGACCAGGACAGCCTCCATGGTAGGGACAGCCTCCATGGTAGGGACAGCCTCCGTGGTAGGGACAGCCTCCATGGTGGGGACAGCGTCCATGGTGGGGACAGCCTCCATGGTAGGGACAGCCTCCATGGTAGGGACAGCCTCCATGGTAGGGACAGCCTCCCCTGGGACAGGTAGAGTCTCCTCTAGCAGAGACACAGCCTCCTGCAAGGCAGACACAGACATGACTGGAGCAGACACAACCTTCTCTGGAGCAGACACAACCTTCTCTGGAGCAGACACAACCTTCTCTGGAGCAGACACAACCTTCTCTGGAGCAGACACAGACATGACTGGAGCAGACACAACCTTCTCTGGTGCAGACACAGACATGACTGGAGCAGACACAACCTTCTCTGGTGCAGACACAACCTTCTCTGGAGCAGACACAACCTTCTCTGGTGCAGACACAACCTTCTCTGGAGCAGACACAACCTTCTCTGGAGCAGACACAACCTTCTCTGGTGCAGACACAACCTTCTCTGGTGCAGACACAACCTTCTCTGGAGCAGACACAACCTTCTCTGGAGCAGACACAACCTTCTCTGGAGCAGACACAACCTTCTCTGGTGCAGACACAACCTTCTCTGGAGCAGACACAACCTTCTCTGGTGCAGACACAGACATGACTGGAGCAGACACAACCTTCTCTGGTGCAGACACAGTCCTTTGTAAGGGAGGGTTAACCTTCTGATGTGCTGGTGTAGCTTCCCCTGGGGCAGTCAGAGCTTCTAGGAGAGAGACTGTGTCATGTAAAGTAGGGGCAGTTACCCGTGGAGCCAAGGCTTTCTCTGGGGCAGTTACCCATGGAGTCAAGGCTTTCTCTGGGGCAGTTACCCGTGGAGCCAAGGCTTTCTCTGGGGCAGTTACCCGTGGAGTCAAGGCTTTCTCTGGGGCAGTTACCCGTGGAGCCAAGGCTTTCTCTGGGGCAGTTACCCGTGGAGTCAAGGCTTTCTCTGGGGCAGTTACCCGTGGAGCCAAGGCTTTCTCTGGGGCAGTTACCCGTGGAGCCAAGGCTTTCTCTGGGGCAGTTACCCGTGGAGTCAAGGCTTTCTCTGGGGCAGTTACCCGTGGAGTCAAGGATTTCTCTGGGGCAGTTACCCGTGGAGCCAAGGCTTTCTCTGGGGCAGCCACATCCTTCTTTGAGGCAGAAACAGCCACGTGTAAGGGAGGTGAAATCTTCTCTGGGGTTGAAACGGCTACCTGAGGGACAGATAAAGTCTTCTCTAGGGCAAATACAGCCTCCGCTAAGGGACAGATAACCTTAACATCCGTAGGTACAGTCTTCTCTGGGAGAGGCAAACCCTTGTCTAAGGTAGGTGTACCCTCCTCTGGGAGAAAGACACTATCTTCTCCCTCTTCTAGTACTTTCTGGTCCATTTCCTCTGGGATCGGCCAATCGGAATCCTTGTGGTATCCATTGGCCCCTCCCCTCTCAGGAAGTGGATAGTTGAGGGTTCTATCCACCTCCTCCATGTCTGTGGGTTCTGATTGGCTGATTATCTCCTTCTGTACTGGCGTTGTGTGCTTCGTCCTATTAGAGCAGTCTTCCCCATTGAGTTTGGTGGTGGTGATCCTGATGACTGGGTGAATCCCATTCTGTGATACGGCCTCCTCTGATTGTGCACGTTTGCGGGAAGGTACAGGGTGTCCATTCTCCAACCCGCAGGGGCTCTTCCTCTTGCTCCCCGTCTGTGGTTGGGCTAGAGGGGGTACGAGGCTGGCCAGGACATCCTCCAAAGGCCTGGAGACCAAGGGAAACAGGCACTGTGGGGGAGAGGGGCAGAGGTTATTTAGATGTATTTTACATTTTACATTTACATTTACATTTTAGTCATTTAGCAGACGCTCTTATCCAGAGCGACTTACAGGAGCAATTAGGGTTAAGTGCCTTGCTCAAGGGCACATTAACGTCATTTAGCAGACGCTCTTAGCCAGAGCGACTCACAAATTGGTGCGTTCACCCTATAGCCAGTGGGATAACCACTTTACAAATTGGTTTATTTAAACAAGGCTAGTCAATTAAGAACAAATTCTTATTTACGACCTGGCAAGAACCGGAGCTGAACAAATAAATTATTATTATGGTAACTGTCTGGGAAGTTGAAACTTCACATTGACTTCATATTGTTTCTTCAACCTAGTACTTGTATTCAGTCTTTCTTTGAAGGTGATGCCCAGGACAACGCTACAGGACAACGCTCACCTTCTACAAAGTAGGACAGCGAAAGGATACTTCAGCACAGTGTCTGACTGCATTTACTACCAACAGTAACACAGAAATCAGACATGCCTTGAGTCTCTCCTAATACTGCCACTCTGCCGGACAACAAAGCCCACCCAGTCACAGGACAAGACGCTGAAATCATGTTTCTTTAAGAAACTACTAAAGCTTCTTTGATCCTCACCTCATTGATCCCGCTTTGTGAAATACCCACTGTTTTTGTTGATGTTGCGCTTATTGTGTGTGTGTATATACACACGTGTGTTAACATTACCCTACCTGTGGGTCAGTGCAGAGGGTGACGAATTCCTGGACGTTGATCCTGTAGGAACGCAGGGCCCGAGTCTGTCCCTTAGCAGCACACCATGGACAGGTCTCCAACGAGGCTGAGCGCTCCTGGATCTGCAGGGACCAATCATTATGACAACACAGAACATGTTAATAGCCTGATAGATATCAAGAGAGGGGAGGGTCTAGTCACCTAGGAGAGTCCACATACAGTAATGCATCACAGAGCACCGTACAGTATCGTTGAGTACAGTTGAGTGTCGTACAGTAATAATTGAGTAACATGGAATATCATTCAATATCTTTCAAATATATAATTGAGTGCCTTGGTGTATCACCGAGTATCGAATACAGTATCATTGAGTATAAGCGATTTAGAGAGTATCTCAATGTCATATAGTACACTGGAGTATCAGGTCAGAGTACACAGGATCATTGAGTTTGTTATAGTGAGTATCAAAGTATCAGAGCTGAATATTACAGAGTCCAGTCCAATCATAATGAAGTCAATTGATTTGAGTAGGAGTTTACAGGGACATGCATTGTACTAGGCGGCATATCAATTGATATAACCCTCAAAAACATCCACACAAAACGTTTCGCCTTTTGAAAGCAAAGATTTCCAATTTTCATTGAGTTTCTTTAGTTGAATTTTGATTTGGGTTACAATAAGGTGATTCTACCCAACAGAACTCCTTAAACCCAAAATAGCTTTGCACAAGTGACAGCAGTAAGTGAGAGGAGAGGAGGACATAATGAGTTCAACTGACATTTTCCCAATACCCTGCAAGTGGGCCCTGGGCCCCCAAACCAATGCCTTCGCAACTCATCACAGGCAAATCTGCTTTTCCTCGTTGTTGTTGTTGTGTCCAGTGCTGTCTGTGTCCGGCGCCATTCACTATACATTACCATAACACTGTGACCAACCAGGCTCACCACCTCCGCATGAAGGGCTACAGGGGGGGACAGCACATTGGCAAAGTTAACGTAGAAAAACGTTGGCATTACGTTTGGATCGCAAGCTAATGGCTTAACGTTAGCTACGTCCACAATTGTTCATAATAATGTCGAAAATACAGTTAATATGATCATACAGGGATTCAATGCTGCTGTGATACCGTATGAAACTCAAACACAAAAATACCAACGTTAGCTAGCTTGCTAACCTAACGTGGTGGTGGATAGCTAGCTTGTTAGCAATGCAAGCTAACGTTAGCTAGCTACCGAGTAGTTTGACAATGCGCTGGACCTCAAACCTGGCTATTATTTTACCTACCATGCTAAAGAGCATACTCTATCCAATTTTAGAGACGAATATGATCACAATAATCCATCTGAAATCATTTCATTCATCAACTCCTGCCGGTGGTGTGTGTTTCCATGCGTAACCCTCTTTCGTGGTCGAAACGTTCTGTTTCCGGTTAGGGGCTTTGCAACCGGTTGTGTAGCAAAGTTTACCTTCCCCCTTCGAACGAGGAAACAAGCCGTTGGTGTACCGCCTCCCACTGACCAGACAAAGGTATTACACCTCATTGTCTATAATGGTACAGTTTGATTCAAATCGAGAAGAACAGCAGATTCAAGTAGCTGCGACACACAGACACTGTGAAGGCCTAGAGGTCTGAAAAATACATGTTCGGCTAGCCAGCCGGTAATATAGCCTAGAGTTCCACTGACTTGACTGGTGTGATGAGACATTTTCATTTAATAATAATAACAATTAAGAAATCCAATCAATGTAATATATTTGAAGATAATATAAGATTAGATGCTTATAATAAGGTGAATAATTGCTGTATTAGTACTAATACTAATAATTGCTGTACTAATATTCTAAAGGAGTGAACTGTTAAAAAAAAGAAGAGTAAAATGCAACTATGTCATCATTTGTTATCCACATTTAGTTCAGTGTCTCTTTCTGATTTGAATTTACAGGAGGATAAACATTAAACAGACAGGGGGTATGGGGGTTCTTTGGGGTACGGGGGTTTCGGGGTACAGAGGCGAGAGGGCGGGGCGTTGAGGTACCCATACCGCCCCTGCTACAAATACAAATATCTGAAAAACAATACCCTCTTCATTTATAGCTCAGTGCGCCTGTCTCTCCTCCCCCCCACATCCCCTTCTCCTGTCTCTCCTTTATGCCTCCCACCCCTTTCCCTCTTTTCCCAGGCTGTACCCCCCATACCTCTCCCCTTGTTTTCTCTGTGGTGCCACATAAACACGCACACACTCCGACACCCCGTCTTCCAGCCCCTCCTGTATGCACCGCTGCTGTCCTTTAGTTTTCTCTTCTGATGACAAATGAATTTGCATATTTATTCCCCAGAGAGGCTCATTAGAATGCATAGATACACTGGTGTTGAACTCTCCCCTCCCCTCCTCTCCTCTCTTCTCCTCCTCTCCTCCTCTCCTCCTCTCCTCCTCTCCTCTCTTCTCCTCCTCTCCTCCTCTCCTCCTCTTACCTACCCCACCCTCCTCTCCCATCCTCTTCTCTCCCCTCCTCCCCTCTCCTCTCCTTTCCTCCTCTCTCCTCTTCCCCACCCCACCCTCCTCTCCTCCCCTCTCCCATCCTCTTCTCTCCCCTCCTCTCCTCCCCTGTCCTCTCCTCTTCTCGCCTCCCTGTGCTTCATGGACAGGCTGTCTGACTTTCTGTCATTATGCTACAAGTACTACTGCTTCTGCTGCCACACGGGACAGATGACAGTATAACAGCTAGACAGAGACAAATGGGGCTCTGGATATAAGTTGCCCTTAGGCACAGATCTGTGTTCAGTTTCTGCTCCCTGAATCCTAATCGTAGATATGAGGGGTAGAATTGCTACACTGATGGTAGATTAGAGTCCCTTTGTTTCAAAGATGTGACTGTGACATGTCCCCTTCCCAAATTTTAGGTATCATCAATTGCTTCCCCTTTATTTTTTATAGCACTGTGCTAGAATGTATTCCTATGGCAAAATCTGATAGGTGCCACAATCAGTGTCTCCCTTTCATTGTTCTGTAGGTCTAAGGGTACCAATCCTACCTCCAAAGACAATGGAGACATTTGATATACAGTGGCTTGCAAAGGTATTCACCGCCCTTGGCATTTTTCCTATTTTGTTGCCTTACAACCTGGAATTAAAATTGATTTTTGGGGGGGGGGGTTGTATCATTTGATTTACACAACACTTTGAAGATGCAAAATATTTTTTATTGTGAAACAAACAAGAAATAAGACAAAAAAACAGAACTTGAGTGTGCATAACTTTTCACCCCCCCAAAGTCAATGATTTGTAGAGCCACCTTTTGCTGCAAGGGCATCCCATAGGGCGGCGCACAGCGTCGTCCGGGTTTGGCCGGTGTAGGCCGTCATTGTAAATAAGAATTTGTTCTTAACTGACTTGCCTAGTAAAATAAAGGTAAAATAAAAAAATTAAAAAGTATCTTGGGGTATGTCTCTATAAGCTTGGCACATCTAGCCATTGGGATTGTTGCCCATTCTTCAAGGAAAAAACTGCTCCAGCTCCTTCAAGTTGGATGGATTCCGCTGGTGTACAGCAATCTTTAAGTCATACCACAGATTCTCAATTGGATTGAGGTCTGGGCTTTGACTAGGCCATTCCAAGACATTTAAATGTTTCCCCTTAAACCACTCAAGTGTTGCTTTAGCAGTATGTTTAGGGTCATTGCCCTGCTGGAAGGTGAACCTCCATCCCAGTCTCAAATCTCTGGAAGACTGAAACAGGTTTCCCTCAAGAATTTCCATGTATTTAGCGCCATCCATCATTCCTTCAATTCTGACCAGTTTTCCAGTCCCTGCCGATGAAAAACATACCCACAGAATGATGCTGCCACCACCATGCTTCACTGTGGGGATGGTGTTCACGGGGTGATGAGAGATGTTGGGTTTGCACCAGACATAGCGTTTTCCTTGATGGCCAAAAAGCTCAATTTTAGTCTCATCTGACCAGAGTACTTTCTTCCATATGTTTGGGGAGTCTCCCACATGCCTTCTGGCAAACACCAAACTTATTTTTTTCTTGAAGCAATGGCATTTTTCTGGCCACTCTTCCGTAAAGCCCAGCTCTGTGGAGTGTACAGCTTAAAGTGGTCCTATGGACCGATACTCCAATCTCCGCTGTGGAGCTTCGCAGCTCCTTCAGGGTTATCTTTGGTCTCTTTGTTGCCTCTCTGATTAATGCCCTCCTTGCCTGGTCCGTGAGTTTTGGTGGGCGGCCCTCTCTTGGCAGGTTTGTTGTGGTGCCATATTCTTTACCTTTTTTAATAATAGATTTAATGGTGCTCTGTGGGATGTTCAAAGTTTTTGATATTTTTTTATAACCCAACCCTTTTTTTTGGTCATTTCGCAGACGCTCTTATCCAGAGCGACTTACAGGAGCAATTAGGGTTAAGTGCCTTGCTCAAGGGCACATCGACAGATTTTTCACCTAGTCAGCTCGGGGATTAGAACTAGTGACCTTGCGGTTACTGGCACAACACCATCAACCACTAAGCTACCTGCCACCTACTTCTCCACAACTTTGTCCCTGACCTGTTTGGAGAACTCCTTGGTCTTCATGGTGCCGCTTGCTTGGTGGTGCCCCTTGCTTAGTGGTGTTGCAGACTCTGGGGCCTTTCAGAACAGGTGTATATATACTGAGATCATGTGACAGATCATGTGACACTTAGATTGCACACAAGTGGACTTCATTTAACTAATTATGTGACTTCCGAAGGTAATTGGTTGCACCAGATCTTATTTAGGGGCTTCATAGCAAAGGGGGTGAATACATATGCACGCACCACTTTTCCGTTATTTATTTTTTAGAATTCTTTGAAACAAGTTAGTTTTTTCATTTCACTTCACCAATTTGGACTATTTTGTGTATGTCCATTACATGAAATCCAAATAAAAATCCATTTCAATTACAGGTTGTAATGCAACAATAGTAAAAATGCCAAGGGGGATGAATACTTTTGCAAGGCGCCGTAACTGCGGGCAACAATAATGTGCATACAGCCCCTGGTGAATATAAAGCAGGATTCCTTACTGATACTTTATAATAATATGCCATTTAGCAGACGCTTTTATCCAAAGCGACTTACAGTCGTGCGTGCATACATTTTTTGTGTATGGGTGGTCCCGGGGATCGAACCCACTACCTTGGCGTTACAAGCGCCGTGCTCTACCAGCTGAGCTACAGAGGACCACTTTGATTGATTGTAGCAGTACACTGTAAATCAAGGGTTAAGATGATGATGCCAACAAAGGTGACTAACAAACAGCAAATTAGTATCAGAATGTGGAAGGAAAGCAGCATCATCATCATCACCATCACCATTTGTTTGGGTTGGGGTCCCACAGATAACATATGAACATGTCATAAGCCATTTCTTTTGGTTGGAATTACAGGAAATTAGCTTTAAAACTGCTTGCTCTACTGGTATGATGATGATGATGATGATGATAATTGATTTGATGATGAATTTGAGCTTGAGGGACTAAGGAATGAGAAAACCATCACTGTCCCATTCACTGTGATATAAAGGGCATGGAATATAGTGCTATCTACAAGGGTCCTAAATCTAAAACTTTGTGAAAAATCTAAATATTATTATATTTCTAACGACATATGATTGTTTTTATTTAACTTTTAAGTTAGGCTTCAATCAATGCATGGCTTGACCTTATACGTGTGAATTGAATGCGCGTGTGTGGGCCTATGGAACGCAACACAGATCTATTCATAGGAGCGCGAGCGGAACATACATGCATGTGTCAGCGCGTTGACCTCAAAGTTATTCTAGCAGGTCTCCCGCGATGCACTTGCTTGTATCCTAATGCATGTATCCCAAAGGTTTAGCCTTTAGCTACATTCTAACAGAACGTACAGTTACAATAGCAGAAAATAACCGTACAAAGTAACTGTTCCGAGTCAGAGCTGTAGCCTATAAAAGCGCGTCTCACCGCTTCATGTAACCAGAACAGCGCACATAAAACGGATTGTTCTGTTTGTGGTAATGAGGACTGTAGTGAGGACAGATAGAATAGAAAAATAAATGGTCTTAAAATTACTTATCTACTTGTAGTTTTATTAGGCTACGGTTTTCATTAAACCTCATTCTATGCTTAAGGCGCTCCCTCTGATATCAATATAAGCTACCACATTAGATTATACAGTGTGATGAACATTTGTTAAATCATCTTGTACTTCTCTTAAACACTCACTAATAACATAATAAACACCGTCTCCTATCGAAAAGAATAGCCTCGTTGCTTAATACTGTCTCATTATACTGTTATTGATACATCTGCATTGATAGTGTATACTATGTCATTCATTAGTTAATTACAAATGCCAAATTATCTCAAATTCCTTCTACATTATATACTGTATCATCCTACCAAGAGGTCCCTCAAACACTTTTCTATTATTCATATTTAAAAACCCACCATCCTAATATTTTATTAACAAAGTCATAATTTGCTAATACAGTTAAACATAGGATGGTGTGAATAGTCAATGGTTGTGCTTGATGATGGGGGGGGGGGGAACTGCCCACCTACACCTTGTCCCATTCACTTTAGCACTCTGCAGCTCACTAGAACGCTCCGCGTTGTCCCATTCATTTGCTCCACGGTGTTTCAACACACAGAACTCAATACCCATGGCAAACACTCTACAATATCTAGCAAGGGCTGCGCGTCCCAAGCTCAGCACCAGCAAAATGTTCGTATCACCGCGCCATTTACAACTCTGGTGACGTTTCACAATAGGTAGCCAATGGCGCATCGTCTGATATTAGGACAATGAAAAGGTTCTATCCTATCAGACGGGCGATAGACTTGGCGGTAGCCAATGGGGGGCGAGCTCCACCGAGAGTAATGTTACAGAAGCGACAAGACACTGCGTATCGCATTCGCTGGTGTTCCACATACAGCCATTGCAGTGCATTGAGATACAAGCGGCAGCCTTTGGTAAGTATCACGCACGAAAAAAAAAAATTATGAAAGTGTCGGTAAGGATGAAAATGACAAGAAAATTCAGAAATACCTCTGAAATGTATTGACCAATATTTGAATATTAGGTTGGCAAAAATGTTCTGATTTTTCATTCGAAGGAACCGTCAAAATACAATAAATCTGCCAGCGAAGCACAGTATTAGTCGCTCGTTGAAAAAAGGCGAAAACTAAAATAATCAGTTGAATTTCACACAAAAAAATTGCATTAAAAAAATAATGTATTTTATTAATTAATATCAGGTAAGTGTTGCAGTGTTATTAGAAAATGAGGTGTATTTACCGAGTTAAAAATCAGTAATGTTCAGCGGACAGCTGGCTAGCTAGGTAGCGCACAAACATGAGACTTGCGCCCATTGCTAGCCATTGCAGTGTATTGAGAGGCTGGGATGCCTGTCATGTGAAGATGAAACCGTGGGGAAAATTGACAATGAAAATATAGAAAACATTGAGAAAGAAATTTGCTCTGAAAACTGTATCTGTTCATAGTTATTTTTCACAAATTGCCTCATAATAGGGTGAGAAATTACCTCAGGAATCTGCGCTTTACTGTAATGGCTGACTACTCGCATAGGAAACAAGGCAGACAGTAACGGAGGAGCCAGCCTTACAATTGCAGTTCAAGTCAACTTTTTCAAACCGTGATTTATCACCAACCGTGTGTCTAACTGTAAAATCTAAAGATGGAAAATTAAAGTACCATCTATCCTTGTTCCAACGACAGTCTTTTTGTATTTTTCCGTTGAAATTAAAGGGTTGAAATCGCAGATTGAAAAGAGGTGGGTACCCGCGGTCGCTCTGCCCTCTACTGCATGCAATGGCTGTGCATTGACACAAAGAGAAGGAGCCATATTCTCCATGTTAGTGGATGAAGACAAGCGGCCATTCCGAGCTCATAGGAATCCTAACTCAACACGGCCCGCACATAGACATAGCACAGACCCAGTGTATTGCTATACACCACGGCTATTGCAATAGGAATCTACCGGGGAAAAATATTGTCAGGCTGGCGGGCTTTGTCAACGTATTTGTCGATTTAAAAAGCGATCGGGAATGCGGGTGGAGACATTTCAGGGCGACTTTCTTTCATGAAGAAGGCTTTCTCACAAAATGGAAGAAGAAATATTGCCGTCGTTGTTGACCTCCTTTTTCCTCAACGAGAAGGCTATGCGCCATTACTACTTCACTCGACAGATAGAAATGCATTGCTTTGCTACAACACAGATATACAGCCATACCAGCTATATAATAGGGAATTTGAGGAGATTTTTTCCAATTTTTATATTTTTTTCCCAATGTTGCTGAATCGAATTTAGATCGATATTGAAACATATTTTGACGTTATTTTGTGGTTTTATGGGTCTTTTTTTATAGATTTTTCGGGTTTTGTTTTTCTACGGAATAGGTTTCTGTAGAGTTAGCTAAATGCACTATTATCATTTTAACATTATACACGAATTCATCAGAAACGTGGTGATATATGTATTTCTCATTTTCTTTCCGATTTAGTTCGTGAAATAGTGAAAAACGTATAATCTTTACATATGTCTGAAGAGTATCCCATGTTCTGCACTTGAACTTCACAAAGTTTGAAGATCGATTTTTTTTTCTTCTATAATGAGAACTTCTGTAACGCCAATGATCGATTGACAGGCACTCTGCATGAACAAAAAACCTCACAAATATGACGTGACTAACATAAGACTGTACAAAATACATGAAAATAGTTTTTTATTTATTTTTTTATATAATTTTTTTTACATTTCTCATGATTTGACCAATAAAGGTAACGGCTGTGTTTTCAGCAAAGGGCACATTCCGTGTGACAGTCAGTAAACGTTCCTCGAGACAGGGTTTGTTTCCCCAAACTTATTTTCTAGCAAACACACAGAACCTGACATGTTTATTCACTGAGGGCTGCGTTTACAGTTCTGATGCCAAGAGGAAGGGAAGGAAACAGTCTGGAGTGCAGCCTGATGGGGGTAGGGGGGGGAAACCCAAATGATAGAAAATAAATAAATAATCCCAAAAAAAAAAAAAGGACTAATATTGAATATGTTTTCAACCCCTTTGTCAAAGCAAATCTAATAACTCAGATGCAACAAATATTTGTAACAAGTTTGAGAAAGGGCTTCCACCTGTGTGCAATATACAACTGTCTCTGTGAGGGCCCTCCTCAGGTAGTGAATTTCAACCATAGCTTCAATCATGAAGCGCAAAGAGCTTTCAGAAGAGTTCAGGGATAAAGTTGTAGATCGATACAGACTAGGGGTAGGTTATAAGAAAATGTCCTATACATTGAGGACAGTCAAGCCAATCATTAAGAAGTGGAAGGTGTATGGAAGACTCTTACCGGATCAAGATGGCCTTCCAAAATAACCCGTTGGGATGAAAATATTCTAGCTCTAGAACTCACTTTGAAAGCGTTGCAGAGTTCCATGGCTGAGATGGGGTGAAAATGTCCACGAATCAACAATAGCGCGATCATTCGCCAACTGTAGCCGGTACGGCCAATCGGAAAGAAGGTCATTACAGAAAACAAAGACCGATCTCCAATCACGTGCTGAGTTTGCGTAAAAGCATTTAGGTGACATTTCAAAATATATGTTTTTTTAGTCAGAAAATACTGAATAGAATGTGACTCATAATGTAAATGTTTCATGTTTTTAACTTTTTCTTTGCTAACTTCTAAAACATTCTCTCTTGTCTCTTTTAGATACCGATATCGAGATGGGGAAAGATCCAACGAAACCGAGGGGCAAGATGTCCTCCTATGCCTACTTTGTCCAGACCTGTCGGGAGGAGCACAAGAAGAAGCACCCAGAAGCTTCCGTCAACTTCTCCGAGTTCTCCAAGAAGTGCTCTGAGAGATGGAAGGTAAGTATGGAACACATCTCAGCTGTGACTGACTGACTGACCAAATTCCCTATATAGTGCACTACTTTTGCTTTATTCCCTATATGGTACACTACTTTTGACTAGAATCCTATGGGCCCTGGTTGAAAGTAGTGCACTAAATAGGGAATAGTGTGCCAAAAGTAGAGCACTATATAGGGAATAGGGTGCCATTTGGGACTCAGGTCCTTTAGTTGACACTGTCCTGTACCACTCGCAATCCCTTGATAGCTGTCTGCGGTACAAGATAATTTCAAATGAACTGTGTCACAGCTAAGTTGTTCCATACTTATCTGCCACCCCTTGCATATCATTCTTTTGTTTACGTTGTCTTCCTCTGTGTAGCACCGACCTGACACACACAACGATTGACATCTTATCACAAGTGTTTTCTACATGTACTTACTGGCCTCTGAACACCTCCTTCTTCTCTCAGACCATGTCCGCCAAGGAGAAGGGGAAGTTTGAGGATCTGGCCAAGCTGGACAAGGTGCGCTATGAGAGGGAGATGAGGAGCTACATTCCTCCCAAGGGAGAGAAGAAGAAGAGGTTTAAGGACCCCAACGCCCCCAAGAGACCATCGTGAGTACTGCCTGACAGAAAAAGCCCCCCCCCTTTCCAAAACTCAAATCTCACAGATAATGTGCAGAGATTCAACTCCGGATGTCCATGTGAATCTGTAAATCATGTCTAAAGTAAGTTATGAAACAATTCCTATTATAAAAGAATGAACAATAACCCTACAGTTCAATAAGACAAGTACTGCATTTAAAGCAGCCATTTAACACTAAAACAAACATCAATGTTTCCCATGTTTTGTCACCAAAAATCAATTCATGATAACCGAACAAAACCAGTGACCCTCCTGTTTCCCTCCTTCCACCCATTTCTACTCCTTTCTTCCTCATCTCCCATCCTCCAGGTCTGCGTTCTTCATCTTCTGTGCTGACTTCCGACCCCAGGTGAAGGGGGAGACCCCGGGCCTGTCTATCGGTGATGTGGCCAAGAAGCTGGGAGAGAAGTGGAATAACCTAACAGCGGAGGACAAGGTGCCCTATGAGAAGAAGGCTGCCAAGCTGAAGGAGAAGTACGAGAAGGTAAAACAAACATCAGCCCCTTTTTGTTCCTTTATGAATTTCATTAGTTTATTTAGATCCCTGTTAGCTGTTAGATGGATGTCCTCTTAGTCATCAGGGCCTAACAATACAAGTTACCACTAGTCATGCATTGAAGTTATTACCACTAGTCATGCATTGAAGTTATTACCACTAGTCATGCATTGAAGTTATTACCACTAGTCATGCATTGAAGTTATTACCACTAGTCATGCATTGAAGTTATTACCACTAGTCATGCATTGAAGTTATTACCACTTGTCATGCATTGAAGTTATTACCACTAGTCATGCATTGAAGTTATTACCACTAGTCATGCATTGAAGTTATTACAACTAGTCATGCATTGAAGTTATTACCACTAGTCATGCATTGAAGTTATTACCACTAGTCATGCATTTAAGTTATTACCACTAGTCATGCATTGAAGTTATTACCACTAGTCATGCATTGAAGTTATTACCACTAGTCATGCATTTAAGTTATTACCACTAGTCATGCATTGAAGTTAATACCACTAGTCATGCATTGAAGTTATTACCACTAGTCATGCATTGAAGTTATTACCACTAGTCATGCATTGAAGTTATTACCACTAGTCATGCATTGAAGTTATTACCACTAGTCATGCATTTAAAGTTATTACCACTAGTCATGCATTGAAGTTATTACCACTAGTCATGCATTGAAGTTATTACCACTAGTCATGCATTGAAGTTATTACCACTAGTCATGCATTGAAGTTATTACCACTAGTCATGCATTGAAGTTATTACCACTAGTCATGCATTGAAGATATTACCACTAGTCATGCATTGAAGTTATTACCACTAGTCATGCATTGAAGTTATTACCACTAGTCATGCATTGAAGTTATTACCACTAGTCATGCATTTAAGTTATTACCACTAGTCATGCATTGAAGTTATTACAACTAGTCATGCATTGAAGTTATTACCACTAGTCATGCATTGAAGTTATTACCACTAGTCATGCATTGAAGTTATTACCACTAGTCATGCATTTAAGTTATTACCACTAGTCATGCATTGAAGTTAATACCACTAGTCATGCATTGAAGTTATTACCACTAGTCATGCATTGAAGTTATTACCACTAGTCATGCATTGAAGTTATTACCACTAGTCATGCATTGAAGTTATTACCACTAGTCATGCATTGAAGTTATTACCACTAGTCATGCATTGAAGTTATTACCACTAGTCATGCATTGAAGTTATTACAACTAGTCATGCATTTAAGTTATTACCACTAGTCATGCATTGAAGTTATTACCACTAGTCATGCATTTAAGTTATTACCACTAGTCATGCATTGAAGTTAATACCACTAGTCATGCATTGAAGTTATTACCACTAGTCATGCATTGAAGTTATTACCACTAGTCATGCATTGAAGTTATTACCACTAGTCATGCATTGAAGTTATTACCACTAGTCATGCATTTAAAGTTATTACCACTAGTCATGCATTTAAGTTATTACCACTAGTCATGCATTTAAGTTATTAACACTAGTCATGCATAGCCTAACAATTCAAGTTATTAACACTAGTCATGCATAGCCTAACAATTCAAGTTAACACTGGTCATGCATAGCCTAACAATTCATGTTACCACTAGTCATGCATAGGCTAACGATTCAAGTTATTACCACAAGTCATGTATATCCTAACTATTCAAGTTATTACCACTAGTCATGCATAGCCTAACAATTCCAGTTATTAACACTAGTCATGCATAATCTAACAATTCAAGTTATTAACACTAGATATGGATAGCCTAACAATTAAATGTATTACCACTACTCATACATAGCCTAACAATTCAAGTTATTACCACTAGACATGCATAGCGTAACAATTCAAGTTATTTCCACTAGTCATGCATAGCCTAACAATTCAAGTTATTACCACTAGTCATGCATAGCCTAATAACTCAAGTTAACACTAGTCATGCATATCCTAACAATTCATGTTATTACCACTAGTCATGCATAGCCTAACAATTCAAGTTATTACCACTAGTCATGCATAGCCTAACAATTCAAGTTAACACTAGTCATGCATAGCCTAACAATTCAAGTTAACACTAGTCATGCATAGCCTAACAATTCAAGTTAACACTAGTCATGCATATCCTAACAATTCAAGTTATTACCACTAGTCATGCATAGCCTAACAATTCAAGTTATTACCACTAGTCATGCATAGCCTAACAATTGAAGTTAACAATAGTCATTCATAGCCTAACAATTCAAGTTATTACCACTAGTCATTCATAGCCTAACAATTCATGTTACCACTAGTCATGTATAGCCTAACAATTCAAGTTATTACTACTAGTCATGCATAG
Source organism: Coregonus lavaretus (assembly GCF_964263955.1). Taxonomy (NCBI): domain Eukaryota; kingdom Metazoa; phylum Chordata; class Actinopteri; order Salmoniformes; family Salmonidae; genus Coregonus; species Coregonus lavaretus. The sequence continues at coordinate 40,253 of NW_028164896.1, forward strand.
CGTAACAATTCAAGTTATTACCACAAGTCATGTATATCCTAACTATTCAAGTTATTACCACTAGTCATGTATAGCCTAACAATTCAAGTTATTACCACTAGTCATGCATAGCCTAACAATTCGTGTTACTTCTAGTCATGCATAGCCTAACAATTCAAGTTAACACTAGTAATGCATAGCCTAACAAATCAAGTTAACAATAGTCTTGCATATCCTAACAATTCGAGTTAACACTAGTCATGCATAGCCTAACAATTCAAGTTAACACTAGTCATGCATAGCCTAACAAATCAATTTAACAATAGTCATGCATAGCCTAACAATTCGAGTTAACACTAGTCATGTATAGCCTAACAATTCAAGTTATTACCACTAGTCATGCATAGCCTAACAATTCATGTTATTACTACTAGTCATGCATAGCCTAACAATTCAAGTTATTAACACTAGTCATGCATAGCTTAACATTTCAAGTTATTAACACTAGTCATGCATAGCTTAACATTTCAAGTTATTAACACTAGTCATGCATAGCCTAACAATTCAAGTTATTACCACTAGTCATGCATAGCCTAACAATTCATGTTACCACTAGTCATGCATAGCCTAACAATTCAAGTTATTACCACTAGTCATGCATAGCCTAACAATTGATGTTACCACTAGTCATGCATAGCCTAACAATTCAAGTTAACACTAGACATGCATATCCTAACAATTCAAGTTATTACCACTAGTCATGCATAGCCTAACAATTCAAGTTATTACCAGTAGTCATGCATAGCCTAACAATTCGAGTTAACACTAGTCATGCATAGCCTAACAATTCAAGTTATTAACACTAGTCATGCATAGCTTAACATTTCAAGTTATTAACACTAGTCATGCATAGCTTAACATTTCAAGTTATTAACACTAGTCATGCATAGCCTAACAATTCGAGTTAACACTAGTCATGCATAGCCTAACAATTCAAGTTATTAACACTAGTCATGCATAGCCTAACAATTCAAGTTATTACCACTAGTCATGCATAGCCTAACAATTCATGTTACCACTAGTCATGCATAGCCTAACAATTCAAGTTAACACTAGACATGCATATCCTAACAATTCAAGTTATTACCACTAGTCATGCATAGCCTAACAATTCAAGTTATTACCACTAGTCATGCATAGCCTAACAATTCAAGTTAACACTAGTCATGCATATCCTAACAATTCATGTTATTACCACTAGTCATGCATAGCCTAACAATTCAAGTTATTACCACTAGTCATGCATAGCCTAACAATTCAAGTTAACACTAGTCATGCATAGCCTAACAATTCAAGTTAACACTAGTCATGCATAGCCTAACAATTCAAGTTAACACTAGTCATGCATATCCTAACAATTCAAGTTATTACCACTAGTCATGCATAGCCTAACAATTCAAGTTATTACCACTAGTCATGCATAGCCTAACAATTGAAGTTAACAATAGTCATTCATAGCCTAACAATTCAAGTTATTACCACTAGTCATTCATAGCCTAACAATTCATGTTACCACTAGTCATGTATAGCCTAACAATTCAAGTTATTACTACTAGTCATGCATAGCGTAACAATTCAAGTTATTACCACAAGTCATGTATATCCTAACTATTCAAGTTATTACCACTAGTCATGTATAGCCTAACAATTCAAGTTATTACCACTAGTCATGCATAGCCTAACAATTCGTGTTACTTCTAGTCATGCATAGCCTAACAATTCAAGTTAACACTAGTAATGCATAGCCTAACAAATCAAGTTAACAATAGTCTTGCATATCCTAACAATTCGAGTTAACACTAGTCATGCATAGCCTAACAATTCAAGTTAACACTAGTCATGCATAGCCTAACAAATCAATTTAACAATAGTCATGCATAGCCTAACAATTCGAGTTAACACTAGTCATGTATAGCCTAACAATTCAAGTTATTACCACTAGTCATGCATAGCCTAACAATTCATGTTATTACTACTAGTCATGCATAGCCTAACAATTCAAGTTATTAACACTAGTCATGCATAGCTTAACATTTCAAGTTATTAACACTAGTCATGCATAGCTTAACATTTCAAGTTATTAACACTAGTCATGCATAGCCTAACAATTCAAGTTATTACCACTAGTCATGCATAGCCTAACAATTCATGTTACCACTAGTCATGCATAGCCTAACAATTCAAGTTATTACCACTAGTCATGCATAGCCTAACAATTGATGTTACCACTAGTCATGCATAGCCTAACAATTCAAGTTAACACTAGACATGCATATCCTAACAATTCAAGTTATTACCACTAGTCATGCATAGCCTAACAATTCAAGTTATTACCAGTAGTCATGCATAGCCTAACAATTCGAGTTAACACTAGTCATGCATAGCCTAACAATTCAAGTTATTAACACTAGTCATGCATAGCTTAACATTTCAAGTTATTAACACTAGTCATGCATAGCTTAACATTTCAAGTTATTAACACTAGTCATGCATAGCCTAACAATTCGAGTTAACACTAGTCATGCATAGCCTAACAATTCAAGTTATTAACACTAGTCATGCATAGCCTAACAATTCAAGTTATTACCACTAGTCATGCATAGCCTAACAATTCATGTTACCACTAGTCATGCATAGCCTAACAATTCAAGTTAACACTAGACATGCATATCCTAACAATTCAAGTTATTACCACTAGTCATGCATAGCCTAACAATTCAAGTTATTACCACTAGTCATGCATAGCCTAACAATTCAAGTTAACACTAGTCATGCATAGCCTAACAATTCAAGTTATTACCACTAGTCATGCATAGCCTAACTTCGTCATGCATAGCCTAACAATTCAAGTTAACAATAGTCATGCATAGCCTAACAATTCAAGTTAACACTGGTCATGCATAGCCTAACAATTCAAGTTATTACCACTAGTCATGCATAGCCTAACAATTCAAGTTAACACTGGTCATGCATAGCCTAACAATTCAAGTTATTACCACTAGTCATGCATAGCCTAACAATTCATGTTATCACTAGTCATGCATAGCCTAACAATTCAAGTTAACAATTGTCATGCATAGCCTAACAATTCAAGTTATTACCACTAGTCATGCATAGCCTAACAATTCATGTTACCTCTAGTCATGCATAGCATAACAATTCAAGTTATTACAACTAGTCATGCATAGCCTAACAATTCAAGTTAACACTAGTCATGCATAGCCTAACAATTCAAGTTATTACCACTAGTCATGTATAGCCTAACAATTCAAGTTATTACCACTAGTCATGCATAGCCTAACAATTCAAGTTAACAATAGTCATTCATAGCCTAACAATTCAAGTTAACACTAGTCATGCATAGCCTAACAATTCAAGTTAACACTGGTCATGCATAGCCTAACAATTCAAGTTATTACCACTAGTCATGCATTGAAGTTATTACAACTAGTCATGCATTGAAGTTATTACCACTAGTCATGCATTGAAGTTATTACCACTAGTCATGCATTGAAGTTATTACCACTAGTCATGCATTTAAGTTATTACCACTAGTCATGCATTGAAGTTAATACCACTAGTCATGCATTGAAGTTATTACCACTAGTCATGCATTGAAGTTATTACCACTAGTCATGCATTGAAGTTATTACCACTAGTCATGCATTGAAGTTATTACCACTAGTCATGCATTTAAAGTTATTACCACTAGTCATGCATTGAAGTTATTACCACTAGTCATGCATTGAAGTTATTACCACTAGTCATGCATTGAAGTTATTACCACTAGTCATGCATTGAAGTTATTACCACTAGTCATGCATTGAAGTTATTACCACTAGTCATGCATTGAAGATATTACCACTAGTCATGCATTGAAGTTATTACCACTAGTCATGCATTGAAGTTATTACCACTAGTCATGCATTGAAGTTATTACCACTAGTCATGCATTTAAGTTATTACCACTAGTCATGCATTGAAGTTATTACAACTAGTCATGCATTGAAGTTATTACCACTAGTCATGCATTGAAGTTATTACCACTAGTCATGCATTGAAGTTATTACCACTAGTCATGCATTTAAGTTATTACCACTAGTCATGCATTGAAGTTAATACCACTAGTCATGCATTGAAGTTATTACCACTAGTCATGCATTGAAGTTATTACCACTAGTCATGCATTGAAGTTATTACCACTAGTCATGCATTGAAGTTATTACCACTAGTCATGCATTGAAGTTATTACCACTAGTCATGCATTGAAGTTATTACCACTAGTCATGCATTGAAGTTATTACAACTAGTCATGCATTTAAGTTATTACCACTAGTCATGCATTGAAGTTATTACCACTAGTCATGCATTTAAGTTATTACCACTAGTCATGCATTGAAGTTAATACCACTAGTCATGCATTGAAGTTATTACCACTAGTCATGCATTGAAGTTATTACCACTAGTCATGCATTGAAGTTATTACCACTAGTCATGCATTGAAGTTATTACCACTAGTCATGCATTTAAAGTTATTACCACTAGTCATGCATTTAAGTTATTACCACTAGTCATGCATTTAAGTTATTAACACTAGTCATGCATAGCCTAACAATTCAAGTTATTAACACTAGTCATGCATAGCCTAACAATTCAAGTTAACACTGGTCATGCATAGCCTAACAATTCATGTTACCACTAGTCATGCATAGGCTAACGATTCAAGTTATTACCACAAGTCATGTATATCCTAACTATTCAAGTTATTACCACTAGTCATGCATAGCCTAACAATTCCAGTTATTAACACTAGTCATGCATAATCTAACAATTCAAGTTATTAACACTAGATATGGATAGCCTAACAATTAAATGTATTACCACTACTCATACATAGCCTAACAATTCAAGTTATTACCACTAGACATGCATAGCGTAACAATTCAAGTTATTTCCACTAGTCATGCATAGCCTAACAATTCAAGTTATTACCACTAGTCATGCATAGCCTAATAACTCAAGTTAACACTAGTCATGCATATCCTAACAATTCATGTTATTACCACTAGTCATGCATAGCCTAACAATTCAAGTTATTACCACTAGTCATGCATAGCCTAACAATTCAAGTTAACACTAGTCATGCATAGCCTAACAATTCAAGTTAACACTAGTCATGCATAGCCTAACAATTCAAGTTAACACTAGTCATGCATATCCTAACAATTCAAGTTATTACCACTAGTCATGCATAGCCTAACAATTCAAGTTATTACCACTAGTCATGCATAGCCTAACAATTGAAGTTAACAATAGTCATTCATAGCCTAACAATTCAAGTTATTACCACTAGTCATTCATAGCCTAACAATTCATGTTACCACTAGTCATGTATAGCCTAACAATTCAAGTTATTACTACTAGTCATGCATAGCGTAACAATTCAAGTTATTACCACAAGTCATGTATATCCTAACTATTCAAGTTATTACCACTAGTCATGTATAGCCTAACAATTCAAGTTATTACCACTAGTCATGCATAGCCTAACAATTCGTGTTACTTCTAGTCATGCATAGCCTAACAATTCAAGTTAACACTAGTAATGCATAGCCTAACAAATCAAGTTAACAATAGTCTTGCATATCCTAACAATTCGAGTTAACACTAGTCATGCATAGCCTAACAATTCAAGTTAACACTAGTCATGCATAGCCTAACAAATCAATTTAACAATAGTCATGCATAGCCTAACAATTCGAGTTAACACTAGTCATGTATAGCCTAACAATTCAAGTTATTACCACTAGTCATGCATAGCCTAACAATTCATGTTATTACTACTAGTCATGCATAGCCTAACAATTCAAGTTATTAACACTAGTCATGCATAGCTTAACATTTCAAGTTATTAACACTAGTCATGCATAGCTTAACATTTCAAGTTATTAACACTAGTCATGCATAGCCTAACAATTCAAGTTATTACCACTAGTCATGCATAGCCTAACAATTCATGTTACCACTAGTCATGCATAGCCTAACAATTCAAGTTATTACCACTAGTCATGCATAGCCTAACAATTGATGTTACCACTAGTCATGCATAGCCTAACAATTCAAGTTAACACTAGACATGCATATCCTAACAATTCAAGTTATTACCACTAGTCATGCATAGCCTAACAATTCAAGTTATTACCAGTAGTCATGCATAGCCTAACAATTCGAGTTAACACTAGTCATGCATAGCCTAACAATTCAAGTTATTAACACTAGTCATGCATAGCTTAACATTTCAAGTTATTAACACTAGTCATGCATAGCTTAACATTTCAAGTTATTAACACTAGTCATGCATAGCCTAACAATTCGAGTTAACACTAGTCATGCATAGCCTAACAATTCAAGTTATTAACACTAGTCATGCATAGCCTAACAATTCAAGTTATTACCACTAGTCATGCATAGCCTAACAATTCATGTTACCACTAGTCATGCATAGCCTAACAATTCAAGTTAACACTAGACATGCATATCCTAACAATTCAAGTTATTACCACTAGTCATGCATAGCCTAACAATTCAAGTTATTACCACTAGTCATGCATAGCCTAACAATTCAAGTTAACACTAGTCATGCATAGCCTAACAATTCAAGTTATTACCACTAGTCATGCATAGCCTAACTTCGTCATGCATAGCCTAACAATTCAAGTTAACAATAGTCATGCATAGCCTAACAATTCAAGTTAACACTGGTCATGCATAGCCTAACAATTCAAGTTATTACCACTAGTCATGCATAGCCTAACAATTCAAGTTAACACTGGTCATGCATAGCCTAACAATTCAAGTTATTACCACTAGTCATGCATAGCCTAACAATTCATGTTATCACTAGTCATGCATAGCCTAACAATTCAAGTTAACAATTGTCATGCATAGCCTAACAATTCAAGTTATTACCACTAGTCATGCATAGCCTAACAATTCATGTTACCTCTAGTCATGCATAGCATAACAATTCAAGTTATTACAACTAGTCATGCATAGCCTAACAATTCAAGTTAACACTAGTCATGCATAGCCTAACAATTCAAGTTATTACCACTAGTCATGTATAGCCTAACAATTCAAGTTATTACCACTAGTCATGCATAGCCTAACAATTCAAGTTAACAATAGTCATTCATAGCCTAACAATTCAAGTTAACACTAGTCATGCATAGCCTAACAATTCAAGTTAACACTGGTCATGCATAGCCTAACAATTCAAGTTATTACCACTAGTCATGCATAGCCTAACAATTCATGTTATCACTAGTCATGCATAACCTAACAATTCAAGTTAATAATAGTCATGCATAGCCTAACATTTCTAGTTATTACCACTAGTCATGCATAGCCTAACAATTCAAGTTATTACCACAAGTCATGTATATCCTAACTATTCAAGTTGTTACCACTAGTCATGTATAGCCTAACAATTCAAGTTATTACCACTAGTCATGCATAGCCTAACAATTCAAATTATTACCACTAGTCATGCATAGCCTAACAATTCATGTTACCTCTAGTCATGCATAGCATAACAATTCAAGTTATTACAACTAGTCATGCATAGCATAACAATTCAAGTTATTACAACTAGTCATGCATAGCCTAACAATTCAAGTTAACCCTAGTCATGCATAGCCTAACAATTCAAGTTATTACCACTAGTCATGGATAGTCTAACAATTCATGTTATCACTAGTCATGCATAGCCTAACAATTCAAGTTATTACCACTAGTCATGCATAGCCTAACAATTCAAGTTAACACTAGTCATGCATATCCTAACAATTCAAGTTATTACCACTAGTCATGCATAGCCTAACAATTCAAATTATTACCACTAGTCATGCATAGCCTAACAATTCATGTTACCTCTAGTCATGCATAGCATAACAATTCAAGTTATTACAACTAGTCATGCATAGCCTAACAATTCATGTTACCTCTAGTCATGCATAGCATAACAATTCAAGTTATTACCACTAGTCATGCATAGCCTAACAATTCATGTTACCACTAGTCATGCATAGCCTAACCATTCAAGTTAACACTAGTCATGCATATCCTAACAATTCAAGTTATTACCACTAGTCATGCATAGCCTAATAATTCAAGTTATTACCACTAGTCATGCATAGCCTAACAATTTAAGGTATTACCACTAGTCATGCATAGCCTAACAATTCAAGTTAACAATAGTCATTCATAGCCTAACAATTCAAGTTATTACCACTAGTCATGCATAGCCTAACAATTCATGTTACCTCTAGTCATGCATAGCATAACAATTCAAGTTATTACAACTAGTCATGCATAGCATAACAATTCAAGTTATTACAACTAGTCATGCATAGCCTAACAATTCAAGTTAACCCTAGTCATGCATAGCCTAACAATTCAAGTTATTACCACTAGTCATGGATAGTCTAACAATTCATGTTATCACTAGTCATGCATAGCCTAACAATTCAAGTTATTACCACTAGTCATGCATAGCCTAACAATTCAAGTTAACACTAGTCATGCATATCCTAACAATTCAAGTTATTACCACTAGTCATGCATAGCCTAACAATTCAAATTATTACCACTAGTCATGCATAGCCTAACAATTCATGTTACCTCTAGTCATGCATAGCATAACAATTCAAGTTATTACAACTAGTCATGCATAGCCTAACAATTCATGTTACCTCTAGTCATGCATAGCATAACAATTCAAGTTATTACCACTAGTCATGCATAGCCTAACAATTCATGTTACCACTAGTCATGCATAGCCTAACAATTCAAGTTAACACTAGTCATGCATATCCTAACAATTCAAGTTATTACCACTAGTCATGCATAGCCTAATAATTCAAGTTATTACCACTAGTCATGCATAGCCTAACAATTTAAGGTATTACCACTAGTCATGCATAGCCTAACAATTCAAGTTAACAATAGTCATTCATAGCCTAACAATTCAAGTTATTACCACTAGTCATGCATAGCCTAACAATTCATGTTACCTCTAGTCATGCATAGCATAACAATTCAAGTTATTACAACTAGTCATGCATAGCCTAACAATTCAAGTTAACACTAGTCATGCATAGCCTAACAATTCAAGTTAACACTAGTCATGCATAGCCTAACAATTCAAGTTATTACCACTAGTCATGCATAGCCTAACTTCGTCATGCATAGCCTAACAATTCAAGTTAACAATAGTCATGCATAGCCTAACAATTCAAGTTAACATTAGTAATGCATAGCCTAACAATTCAAGTTATTACCACTAGTCATGCATATTCTAACAATTCAAGTTATTACCACTAGTCATGCATAGCCTAACAATTCAAATTATTACCACTAGTCATGCATAGGCTAACAATTCAAGTTACCACTAGTCATGCATATTCTAACAATTCAAGTTATTACCACTAGTCATGCATATTCTAACAATTTAAGTTATTGCCACTAGTCATGCATAGCCTAACAATTCAAGTTATTAACAGTAGACATGCATATCCTAACAATTCAAGTTATTAACACTAGTCATGCATATTCTAACAATTCAAGTTATTACCACTAGTCATGTATAGCCTAACAATTCAAGTTATTAACACTAGTAATGCATATTCTAACAATTCAAGTTATTAACACTAGTCATGCATAGCCTAACAATTCAAATTATATCCACTAGTCATGCATATTCTAACAATTCAAGTTATTACCACTAGTCATGCATAGCCTAACAATTCAAGTTACCACTAGTCATGCATAGCCTAACAATTCAAGTTATTACAACTAGTCATGCATATTCTTACAATTCAAGTTAACACTAGTCATGCATAGCCTAACAATTCAAGTTATTAACAGTAATCATGCATATCCTAACAATTCAAGTTATTAACACTAGTCATGCATATTCTAACAATTCAAGTTATTACCACTAGTCATGTATAGCCTAACAATTCAAGTTATTAACACTAGTCATGCATATTCTAACAATTCAAGTTATTACCACTAGTCATGCATAGCCTAACAATTCAAGTTATTAACACTAGTCATGCATAGCCGACTTCTTCAACTCCTGAGTGGCGCAGTGGTCTAAGGCACTGCATCGCAGTGCTAACTGTGCCACTAGAGATCCTGGTTCGAATCCAGGCTCTGTCGCAGCCGGCCGCGACCGGGAGACTCATGGGCGGCGCACAATTGGCCCAGCGTCGTCTAGGGTAGGGGAGGGAATGGCCGGCAGGGATGTAGCTCAGTTGATAGAGCATGGCGTTTACAACGCCAGGGTTGTGGGTTCGATTCCCACGGGGGGCCAGTATAAAAAAATAAAAAAAATATGTAATCACTAACTGTAAGTCGCTCTGGATAAGAGCGTCTGCTAAATGACTAAAATGTAAATGTAAATGTAAAATTCAAGTTATTAACACTAGTCATGCATAGCCTAACAATTCAAGTTATTACCACTAGTCATGCATAGCCTAACAATTCAAGTTAACACTAGTCGTCCCAAGTGGTCAGTAGCAGATGTCGTTTTTATATGTTTACTTTCATGTTGCGTGTCACAAGTAGTTACTTATACCAATAAAGTTAAACACGACTCTCCTCCACTTGCCTGTTCTCAGGACATCACTGCGTACCGCAACAAGGGCAAGGTGCCCGTCAGCATGCCAGCGAAGGCCGCCGCCCCCACCAAGGACGACGACGATGATGACGACGACGATGATGATGAGGACGATGATGAGGACGATGATGAGGATGACGAGTAGATTACTGTTGTTACGTGTGGAGCTTATCATTTCCTGTTTATAAAGCATTTAACCCCTCTTGTACACACATCACTTACTCAGAACAAAAATAAAAAACTTTACTTGAAAAAGTCAACAAAAAAAAAAAAACAAAAAAAAAAAAATAAGATAATCCACCTCCCCCCAAAACGTAAAGGCTGTGTATAAGAATGGTTTTGAAGCTGTACAGTTGTTTTTTCCTTTTGTATAGTTAACACTACAACAGTGTCACCTGTGTCTGTCTGTGTTTCTATCTCCCAGTCTCTCCTATTCCTTATTTAGTGCACTACTTTTGACAAATGCCTATAGGGCTCTGGTCAAAAGTAGTGCACTATATAGGGAATAGGGTGCAATTTGGGATACAGCCCCTGGTACAGTTTAAAGCGGTTGTAAAATTGGCTAGGAAACCGATGGGTCTATTTGCCTTAGCTAGCAGTGCACAGCAGCACATTACCTAGTTATAATGTGGGGTCTTAGTAGTTCTTCTGTTTCCAATGGTTGGTGCATTTGTTTATCTTGTTTTAAATGACGTATTATCAACTTGTCGTATTATCATAACGTTATTTTACTGTACTATTTGAATACCACTGTAATTGCAAAAAGAAGAATGAATTGCATCTGTTTTCTTGTTGAGATTCTGAATTGCTTCTGACGTCAATAAACTTTTTTTTTTTAATAGACCGACTTCTTTCTTGTAGGTTAGAACACATATATTCTGGTCAGTGGGAACCCTGATCTAGTCGATCATGTCAGTAGTTTCTGTTCTACAGATTTACTGTATTTCAGCCTTTCTTTGTGTTATACAGAAGTTTAAATTGAAATGGTAGTAACCAATGCAGCCATAGCTCATCAGTTAATCGGGTCCGCCAGCTGGCTGTCTGTTGAACCTATGCAATTTAGCCTGGCGACGGGATTCCTCATCAATGGACTTGACTGACAGGTAAATCGCTATTCTGTACTTGGGAGACAATCATTGGTGAATCAATCAATGTGTTCAACTGTGTTGTCACAGGAAAATCATCTCCGCTGCTTCGTTAACACAAGTCTCTTACTGACAACCAATCCCAGTCAATAATACATTTTCATGAATTGTGAATTCAGTGATGATGACACTGGGAATAACCATAGCTGGACACTGGGAATAACCATAGCTGGACACTGGGAATATAATAACCATAGCTGGACACTGGGAATAACCATAGCTGGACACTGGGAATATAATAACCATAGCTGGACACTGGGAATATAATAACCATAGCTGGACACTGGGAATATAATAACCATAGCTGGACACTGGGAATATAATAACCATAGCTGGACACTGGGAATATAATAACCATAGCTGGACACTGGGAATATAATAACCATAGCTGGACACTGGGAATATAATAACCATAGCTGGACACTGGGAATAACCATAGCTGGACACTGGGAATATAATAACCATAGCTGGACACTGGGAATATAATAACCATAGCTGGACACTGGGAATATAATAACCATAGCTGGACACTGGGAATATAATAACCATAGCTGGACACTGGGAATATAATAACCATAGCTGGACACTGGGAATATAATAACCATAGCTGGACACTGGGAATATAATAACCATAGCTGGACACTGGGAATATAATAACCATAGCTGGACACTGGGAATATAATAACCATAGCTGGACACTGGGAATATAATAACCATAGCTGGACACTGGGAATATAATAACCATAGCTGGACACTGGGAATAACCATAGCTGGACACTGGGAATATAATAACCATAGCTGGACACTGGGAATATAATAACCATAGCTGGACACTGGGAATATAATAACCATAGCTGGACACTGGGAATATAATAACCATAGCTGGACACTGGGAATATAATAACCATAGCTGGACACTGGGAATAACCATAGCTGGACACTGGGAATAACCATAGCTGGACACTGGGAATATAATAACCATAGCTGGACACTGGGAATATAATAACCATAGCTGGACACTGGGAATATAATAACCATAGCTGGACACTGGGAATAACCATAGCTGGACACTGGGAATATAATAACCATAGCTGGACACTGGGAATATAATAACCATAGCTGGACACTGGGAATATAATAACCATAGCTGGACACTGGGAATATAATAACCATAGCTGGACACTGGGAATATAATAACCATAGCTGGACACTGGGAATATAATAACCATAGCTGGACACTGGGAATATAATAACCATAGCTGGACACTGGGAATATAATAACCATAGCTGGACACTGGGAATAACCATAGCTGGACACTGGGAATATAATAACCATAGCTGGACACTGGGAATATAATAACCATAGCTGGACACTGGGAATATAATAACCATAGCTGGACACTGGGAATAAAAACTGAGTTTAAATGTATTTGGCTCAGGTGTATGTAAACTTCCGACTTCAACTGTACCTGTTTGTTACACGCAATAGGCTTTGTGGACTTCACCAGACAGATGTTGCTCTCTGGTTTTGTGATAAAACAAAGGCGTGGTTGAATTTATTCTGCCACTGTGTCTTCTTATTGTCTCGGCCTTAGGCCTATATATCACGGTGTCAAGGCATATGAACTAACAGGTTATAAAGCAAACAATGCAATCATGTGAGAGTGTGATTTGAAGGAGTCAGGCGCAGGAAGGTAAATCACAGAATACAGAGTTTATTCCGTAGTACAGAGTTACGCTGAATAGCATCAAACAGTCCAGGGTGCCAAACAGGCGCACTGGAACAAAACAGGCACACGGGGAAAATATACCCCGGCAAATACAAAATACACTGAGCTCAACCGAGCTACTAATCCTCACAATAAACAATCACCCACAAGGACAAGGGGGGCAGAGGGAACACATACTAATGAGGGGATATGAACCAGGTGTGTGTAATAGACAAGACAAAACAAATGGAATGATGAGATGAGATGCGGCAGTGGCTAGAAGGCCGGTGACGACGTACGCCGAAGCCTGTCTGAACAAGGAGAGGAGGCAGCTTCGGAGGAAGTCGTGACGGTTGGTAATCTAAAACACATTGGAATGGCGTTAGGTTAGTGGAGGAGTGACAGAGAGAGTTCTGGGCATATTCGGCCCATGGCAAGAACACCGACCACTCCCCCGGCCGGTCCTGGCAGTAGGACCGCAGGAACCTACCCACATCCTGATTCACCCGTTCCACCTGCCCATTAGACTCAGGGTGGAACCCATTGGTCAGGCTGACTGAGACCCCCAGAAGTTCCATGAACGCCTTCCAGACCTTGGATGTGAACTGGGGACCCCAGTCAGACACTATATCCTCTGGTACCCCTTAGTGCCGGAAGACGTGTGTAAACAGGGCCTCCGCAGTCTGCAGGACCGTGGGGAGACCAGGCAGAGGAAGGCGGTGGCAGGCCTTTGAAAAGTGGTCCACAACGACCAGGATCGTGGTGTTACCTTGAGAGAGGGGAAGATCAGTAAGGAAATCAATACTTAGGTGAGACCATGGCCGTTGTGGAACTGGTAAAGGCTGTAACTTACCCGCTGGGATGTGCCTAGGTGCCTTACTCTGGGCGCACACCGAGCAGGAGGAGACGTACACCCTCACGTCCTTAGCCAAGGTAGGCCACCAGTACTTTCCGGTCAGGCAGCGCACTGTTCTGTCAACTGCTCTTGTCCGTGACCGATGCCTGGGTGACCAGAGGAGGGTAGATCAGACGATCACGGATAAGAGCAGGCACGTACTGTAGCCCAGCTGGACACTGAGGTGGAGATGGATCTGTGCGTAACGCCTGCTCTATATCCGCGTGCATCGCCCATACTACCGGCGCCACAATGCAGGAGTCTGGGAGTATGGGGGTGTTGTCTCTGGGCCTCTCTTCTGTGTCATGCAGCCGTGACAGTGCGTCTGCCTTCACGTTCTTCGTACCCGGGATGTATGATAGAGTGAAATCAAACCGGGTGTAGAATAGGGCCCACCTGGCCTGTCGAGGATTCAGCCTCCTCGTTGCCCGGATGTATTCCAGGTTACGGTGGTCCGTCCAGACGAGGAAAGGGTGTTTCGCCCCTTCGAGCAAGTGCCTCCACACGGTCAGGGCTCGGACAACAGCCAACAGCTCCCGATCACCAACTTCGTAGTTCTGCTCCGCCGGGCTGAGCTTCTTGGAGAAGAAGGCACAGGGGCGGAGCTTGGGTTGCGTGCCCAAGCGTTGAGATAGGACAGTGCCTATCCCTACCTCGGACGCATCTACCTCCACTATGAATGGTAGTGATGGATCGGGATGGTCCAGTACCGGGGCTGAGTTGAACAGACCCCTCAGGTTACTGAAGGCCATGTCAGCCTCAGCAGACCAGCGGAGCCGGGACGGCCCACCCTTCAACAGAGAGGTGATGGGAGCTGCGACCTTGCCAAGCCCCGGATAAACCTCCGATAGTAGTTGGCAAAGCCAATAAAGCGGTACACCTCCTTTACCGTGGTTGGAGTCGGCCAATTACGCACGGCTGAAATGCAATTTCCCTCCATCTCCACACCTGAGGTGGTGATGCGGTATCCGAGGAAGGAGACGGACTGTTGGAAAAACAGACACTTTTCTGCCTTGGCATAAAGGTCATTTTTCAACAGTCGGGCCAGCACTTTGCGAACCAGGGACACATGCTTGGCGCACGTGGTGGAATACACCAGAATGTCATCGATATAGACCACCACACCGTGACCAAGCATGTCCCGAAACACCTCGTTCACAAAGGACTGGAAGATGGATTCCAGGCGCACTGGAACAAAACAGGCACACAGGGAAAATTTACCTCGGCAAATACAAAATACACTGAGCTCAACCGAGGTACTCTCTCCTCACATTAAACAATCACCCACAAGGACAAGGGGGGCAGAGGGAACACTTATACATGTACTAATGAGGGGATATGAACCAGGTGTGTGTAATAGACAAGACAAAACAAATGGAATGATGAGATGAGATGCGGCAGTGGCTAGAAGGCCGGTGACGACGAACGCCGAAGCCTTCGGAGGAAGTCGTGACAAATCATCACAGCACAGGTTGTAATATGGCTTTTTCCTTCTGGATCCCCAGTGATTTTACCCGCTACTGGTCCCAAATTCCCTTCATAGAGCACTGCACTACGTGTATAATGGTGTAATAGTAGTAGCAGTGGTATAATTGTGTAAGTGTGGGTGCCTGTGTGTTGCTGTATCCTCTCCTCTCCTCAGTGGAGGTAGCTACTGTGGCTAGCTAACCAGACAGTATACAGACAGGATGTTAATATGTCTTAGCCGCACAATGTGCCATGATGACACAATGCACCGCTGCTGTCTCCTGTTCTCTCTGTTTCATTTAGATACAGCTGCCTCTTTCACTTTCCCTCTCTGTCTCCCTCTCTCACTTTCTCTCTGTCTCTCACTTTCTCTCTTTCTCTCCGTCTCTCTCCATCTCTCTCTCTCTCTCTCTCTCTCTCTCTCTCTCTCTCTCTCTCTCTCGCTCTCTCTCTCTCTCTCTCTCTCTCTCTCTCTCTCTCTCTCTCTCTCTCTCTCTCTCTCTCTCTCTCTCTCTCTCTCTCTCTCTCTCTCTCTCTCTCTCTCTCTCACTATCTTTCCCTCCATCTCTCTTTCATCTCTCTCTTGCTTTCATTCTCTCTCTCTATCTCTCTCTCTCTTTCTCTCTCTTTCTCTCTCTCTTTCTCCCCCCCCCCCCCTCTCTCTCTCTCTCTCTCTCTCTCTCATCCAGGATGGGAAAAAACAGAGAGACGATTTATATAAGAAGGATTATGTGCTTTGACAAACCCAGTGACACAACAATATGGCGTTGTAGAACTGCCTGCCGTAACATAACGCACGGTGTCACTCACCAATCACACAGACACACAGACACACACACACAGACACACACACACACACACACACACACACACACACACACACAAACACTCACTGGACAGAGACCTCAGTGCTTATTCAGGAGGGGGCAATGCGACAGAATGGAACGTTCAGATAGAACTGAGTTAAGTAGAATAGACATGACTGTATATTGTGCAGGACATTGGGTTCATGTCAAGGTTATACTTTACAATTCTATCTACACTGTTATAAACTGAGCGGCCTTGGTTTACAGCACTGTTCACCTCTACTCTACTGTACTGTAGACTGACAGAGCAAACGATGGGAGATACCACGTGATCCTGTATGAAAACAAATAGTGATTTCCCCTTTCAACTTTCAGAGTTGTTTTACAGTGTGTGGTTGTTTACAATGAGAATACCAAGGCCAATTGTAGAGTTGTCATCAATGTCATCATGACTAGTCCGTGGATGTGAAAAATGTCCGGCTGTCAGAGTTAATCAGTTAACTCAAGTTCATGTCTGAGTGTTGTTCAGTGTGCCTATTGCCCTGCTGGCGCAGAGTAGACAGGCAGGCAGGCGGCACACAGCGCCACAAAACAGACAGACAGTGGGCCTCAGAGCGTTACTAATCCAGCCTCCTGCTGTTCACTCACAAATACACTGCACACAATACCTAGGCTTAGGGCGACATCTAGTGGACATGTATGGAACTGCAGAAGGATTGGAAAATACATTCACATTATATTTTAGTCATTGGCAGACACTCTTATCCAGAGCGACTTACAGAATAATAATAATAATATGCCATTTAGCAGACGCTTTTATCCAAAGCGACTTACAGTCATAATTTTTTTTTTTTTGTGTATGGGTGGTCCCGGGGATCGAACCCACTACCCTGGCGTTGCAAGCACCATGCTCTACCAATTGAGCTACAGAGGACCAGAGGTATTCTCTGGCAACAGCTCTGGTGGACGTTCCTGCAGTCAGCATGCCAATTGCACACTCCTTCAAAACTTGAGACATCTGTGGCATTGTGATGTGTGACAAAACTGCACGTTTCAGAGTGGCCTTTTATTGTCCCCAGCACAAGGTGCAACTGTGTAATGATAATGCTGTTTAATCAGCTTCTTGATATGCCACACCTGTCAGTTGGATGGATTATCACTAACAGGGCTGTAAAAAAATGTGTGCACAAAATTTGAGAGAAAAAAGCTTTTTGTGCGTGTGGAACATTTCGGGGATCTTTTATTTCACGTTGCATTTATATTTTTGTTCAGTATACACTACCGGTCAAAAGTTTTAGAACACCTACTCATTCAAGGGTTTTTCTTTATTTTTTACTATTTTCTACATTGTAGAATAATAGTGAAGACATCAAAACAATGAAATAACACATATGGAATCATGTAGTAACCAAAAAATTGTTCAACTAATCAAAATATATTTTATATTTGAGATTCTTCAAATAGCCACCCTTTGCCTTGATGACAGCTTTGCACACTCTTGGCATTTTCTAAACCAGCTTCACCTGGAATGCTTTTCCAACAGTCTTGAAGGAGTTCCCACATATGCTGAGCACTTGTTGGCTGCTTTTCCTTCACTCTGCCGTCCGACTCATCCCAAACTATCTCAATTGGGTTGAGGTCGGGGGATTGTGGAGGCCAGGTCATCAGATGCAGCACTCCATCACTCTCCCTCTTGATAAAATAGCCCTTACAAAACAAAAACAAATTATAGTCACATTAAGCACAAACCAGATGGGATGGCGTATCGCTGCAGAATGCTGTGGTAGCCATGCTGGTTAAGTGTGCCTTGAATTCTAAATAAATCACAGACAGTGTCACCAGTAAAGCACCCCCACAACATCACACCTCCTCCTCCATGCTTTACGATGGGAACTACACAGGCGGTTGGAACCAAAAATCTCCAATTTGGACTCCAGACCAAAGGACAGATTTCCACCGGTCTAATGTCCATTGCTCGTATTTCTTGGCCCAAGCAAGTCTCTTCTTCTTATTGGTGTCCTTTAGTAGTGGTTTCTTTTGCAGCAATTCGACCATGAAGGCCTGATTCACACAGTCTCATCTGAACAGTTGATGTTGAGATGTGCCTGTTACTTGAACTCGGTGAAGTATTTATTTGGGCTGCAATTTCTGAGGCTGGTAACTCTAATTAACATATCCTCTGCAGCAGAGGTAACTCTGGGTCTTCCATTCCTGTGGCGGTCCTCGTGAGAGCCAGTTTCATCATAGCGCTTGATGGTTTTTGTGACTGCACTTTAAGAAACTTTAAAAGTTATTGTAATTTTCCGTATTGACTGACCTTCATGTCTTAAAGTAATGATGGACTGTCATTTCTCTTTGCTTATTTGAGCTGTTCTTGCCATAATATGAACTTGGTATTTTACCAAATAGGGCTATCTTCTGTATACCCTCCCCTACCTTGTCACAACACAACTGATTGGCTCAAATGCATTAAGAAGGAAAGAAATTCCACAAATTAACTTTTAAGAAGGCACACCTGTTAATTGAAATGCATTCCAGGTGACTACCTCATGAAGCTGGTTGAGAGAATGCCAAGTGTGCAAAGCTGTCATCAAGGCAAATGAAGAATTTCAAATATAAAATATATTTTGATTTGTTTAACACTGTTTTTGTTACTACATGATTCCATATGTGTTATTTCATAGTTTTGATGTCTTCACTATTATTCTACAATGTAGAAAATAGTAAAAATAAAGAAAAACCCTTGAATGAGTAGGTGTTCTAAAACCTTTGACCGGTAGTGTTGATCATTTTAAGTTGGGGTCTCTATAAGCTACAATATGAGGCCATAAAACTTGCATGAAAGTGCATCCTTGTAGCGGTGTGGGCTAATATAGTCCAAATGTTGCCTTGGGATATGTTGAGAAAATGACCTTGGGATATGTTGAGAAAATGACCTTGGGATATGTTGAGAAAATGACCTTGGGATATGTTGAGAAAATGACCTTGGGATATGTTGAGAAAATGACCTTGAGATATGTTGAGCCAATGACCTTGGGATATGTTGAGCCAATGACCTTGGGATATGTTGAGCCAATGACCTTGAGATATGTTGAGCCAATGACCTTGGGATATGTTGAGCCAATGACCTTGGGATATGTTGAGAAAATGACCTTGAGATATGTTGAGCCAATGACCTTGGGATATGTTGAGCCAATGACCTTGAGATATGTTGAGCCAATGACCTTGGGATATGTTGAGCCAATGACCTTGGGATATGTTGAGCCAATGGCCTTGGGATATGTTGAGCCAATGACCTTGGGATATGTTGAGCCAATGACCTTGGGATATGTTGAGCCAATGACCTTGAGATATGTTGAGCCAATGACCTTGGGATATGTTGAGCCAATGACCTTGGGATATGTTGAGCCAATGACCTTGGGATATGTTGAGCCAATGACCTTGGGATATGTTGAGCCAATGACCTTGAGATATGTTGAGCCAATGACCTTGAGATATGTTGAGCCAATGACCTTGGGATATGTTGAGCCAATGACCTTGGGATATGTTGAGCCAATGACCTTGGGATATGTTGAGCCAATGACCTTGGGATATGTTGAGCCAATGACCACCATACAGATGTTTACACACTTTGTCATTTTTATGAATAATATGCATAGTATTTTTGCAATGTGTCATGCATATGAACTCAAGATTGTGGATTTGTATTATTACAGAGCAGACATTGTCATGTCCTGTGCATACAAACGTAAAACAAGCAGGGGTCTAGCCCCCCTTGAGGTTCTGGAGAGAGCAGCCAATGAGAGAAGGGGAGAAGTCCATTCGAGCAGCAGCGAGGGATGAGAAAATAGACTGAATGACACTGAAGAGGTACACTGACAAAAAAGAAAACTAACGTACCTTTGCGAAAGAGAGGCTGTGACAGAGTAGCAGAGGGGGTCTTGTCTGATGACATGGAGTCTGGGCTTGCAGTTTCATGGGCTTAGTAGCCTCAAATGCAGAGAACTTGCCTACCAATTGGCACATCGAAACAACAGCCCTGTCCCAGACAACTGGTCAGGAAACGGAAGGGTAAGTGATATTGAACATAGAGATCTATATCTGAATGTAGGCATACATTAAAGATATAGAATATACCACACCCCCATTCCATGAATTCAACTTTGACCTACCAGCACCATCACCCACTGACCCCAAAGGCGGCTCAACTTTTTTCCCTTTGGCAACTACACCATACCTGGGCTAAGTTGTAGCAGGAGACCAGCTATGTTTTCAAAGCTGTTATGTTTACAAGAATTCCGATTATTTCCAGGGATACACAACATCCTGAAAATATATGTTGATATCTTTTGTTAGAAAAGAAATGTGTTTTCGATTATGTCAGTTGTAATCATAACCCGTGTCAGTTTACACAGTAAAGTAGCGGTGCAATTGATAGGACAATAAAATGATGGAACACATAGATCATTTATTAGGTTACCAGGGCCAGGAGGTTTTCCTGATCAGTAAAACTCTGAGTTGAAAATCGAGGTCAGTAAATTATTCTGGCAATGGTAACATTTAATACATTATATATATACAAAAGTATGTGGACACCCCTTCAAATGAGTGGATTCGGCTATTTCAGCCACACCTGTCACAGGTGTTTAAAATCGAGCACATAGCCATGCAATCTCCATAGACAAACACTGGCAGTAGAATGGCCTTACTGAAGAGCTCAGTGACTTAAAAGTCACCTTGTCCGAGAAAGATTTACCTGTTTATCAAAACGTCACGCCAGGGTAAACCTACACGAAACACAGCCCTTATTTTAAGTGTTTCTAAAATCCCCTATGGGAAAAATGAATGGTGGGGAAAACGATTGGAACCATTTCCCTGTTTGACCGCTAGGTTTTATGGGTATTATGACACCTCCACTGTGAGGCTCGATAATCGACAGATGTCAGTCATGACCTCCAGCAGCGCCGCCCCTTCGTCCTCTTTACCCAGAATGTATTTCTCCACAAGGCATCTCTCCGCGGCCATGGTAACAGCACCCGGTAACGGACTACTGCACACAACAATTGAAACAAGCGCCTCTCTTTGAGGTAGAATCATATTATCTGGCCTAAGCTTGGGCGTAACTGACTGGAGGCCTATGGGAAATGTGGTTTTGTTTGGGCCTACTGATAATCAAATTAGATGGAACTACAAGACCCGGTTCCTGATATTCGATAATAGATTTTATGCATAATGTGCATTCTTTGAAAAGGTTTCCTGCTGATGTTATTATTGCTGATTCTCACATACTAGCCAGCTAGTAATGCTGATGATAATGGTTGACGTATTTACCTTAGCAAGCTGACTAGCTAGCTACATAATGTGAAAATGATGTGCTGAGGGATGGGGCTGGAGAAATGTAACCACTCTCAAATTCATAGACAGAGCTATGGATGCGAGGACTGGCCATCCATGATATCAACATGATGGTTGTAACCATGTTTGAGGCTATACAGTGTTTGTTTACATTAACTTTGTTTACAAACATTGGACCAAAAAAAGCTTATAATAATAATATGCCATTTAGCAGACGCTTTTATCCAAAGCGACTTACAGTCATGCGTGCATACACTTTTGTGTATGGGTGGTCCCGGGGATCGAACCCACTACCTTGGCGTTACAAGCGCCGTGCTCTACCAGCTGAGCTACAGAGGACCTTATATTTAGGGTTCTGATGGGGTAGGCTATGACAGTTTAATTAAGGTTATGAGGCATTTATAAGATATTCTTCAAGAATCAATGGGTAGATATCATTCATTTATAAGTTAAAGAAATTGCTGGCAACTCAGAACTTGGAAATCTCCGACTTCAGTGCGTTCAAGACAACTGGGAACTCTGAAAAGAAATGAGCTCGGACTGGGAAAAATTGTTTTGAATGGTCATCCAACTCTGAATTCCAAGTCGGAAACTCTGGCATCTTTCTAGAGCTCCGACTTTCCGACCTGAAGATCACTAATGTCGAGTGGTGTAAAAATACTTTAAAGTACTACATAAGTAATTATTTTGGGTATCTGTACTTTACTTTACTTTACTATTTATATTTTTGACAACTTTTACTTTTACTTCACTACATTCCTAAAGAAAATAATGTACTTTTTACTCCATACATTTAACTTGACACCCAAAAGTACTCGTTATATTTTGAATGCTTAGCAGGACAGGAAAATGGTCCAATTCACGCACTTATCAAGAGAACATCCCTGGTCATCACTACTGCCTCTGATCTGGTGGACTCACTAAACACAAATGCTTCGTTAGTAAATTATGTCTAAGTATTGGAGTGTGCCCCTGGCTATCTGTAAATGATGTCTGAGTGTTGGAGCATGCCCCTGGCTATCTGCAAATAAATAAAAAACAAGAAAATGGTGCCATCTGGTTTGCTTAATATAAGGAATTTGAAATTATTTATATTTTACTTTTGATACTGAAGTATGTTTTAGCAAATACATTTACTTTAGATACTTAAGTATATGTAAAACCAAATACTTTTAGACTTTTACTCAAGTAGTATTTTACTGGGTGACTTTCGCTTTTACTTGAGTCATTTTCTATGAAGGTCTCTTTACTTTTACTCAAGTATGACAATTGGGTACTTTTTCCACCACTGCTAACATCATGATTTGACCTCATTTTAATCCGAGTTCTCAGTTGTCTTGAAAGCACCATTCAAGTCAGGGTATGAGTGTCACACCCTGGTTCTGGGACTCATTATGTTGAGCCAGGGTGTGTTCATTCATTGGGTGTATGTCTATGTTGGTATTTCTGTTGTGTTCATTTCTATGTGTGACTGAGTGACTCCCAATCAGAGGCAACGAGTGTCAGCTGTTTGCTGGTTGTCTCTGATTGGGAGCCATATTTAACTGTCTGTGTTTCACTTTGGGTTTGTGGGTTTTTGTTCCTTTACGGTCATTGTTACTGTGGACTTCACGAGTCGTCTATTGTTTTGGGTTTTTGTGCTTTAATATAATAAAGTCAATCATGTTCGCTCAACACGCTGCGTATTGGTCTACTCCTTACCCAGACGATCGTGACAGAAAAACCCACCATACAACGACCAAGCAGCGTGTCCAGGAACACACGCAGGAGGTGACTCTGGTGGATGTCCTCCTCGGTTGGGGGCAGATTACCGAGGAGGAGGCCGTCCGGTACCGGAGGGCTATGAAGGTGGAGACCCAGGCAGGAGAGGAGCAGAGGCGTCAGCAGTGCCATCGTCGGACGGACGAGAGGCACCCCCAATAATTTTTTAGGGGGGGGCACACGGCATGGGCGACTGGGCAGCAGGAGGCTGCCACAGGGCGAAATAGGAGACGAGGAGAGAAGGCCACCGGGTTTGGGGGACCAGAAGGCAGGTTGGCGGAGCCTGGATGGAGAGCAGAGCCAACTCCCCGTACTCAGGCATGGCAGCATGAGACTGGGCAGGTTCCGCGGTATGCGGAGCTGCGCACTGTGCCACGAGTGGTCCGGCATAGTCCGGTACGTCCTGTGCGAGCACCCCGCACGTGTTGTGCGAAGGTGGGCATGCAGCCAGGACGGAGTGTGCCGGCTCAGCGCTCGGGGCCTCCAGTGCCTCTCCTCGGTCCCGGATATCCTGCGCCAGTATCACGTGCTGTTATGCCAGTACGGGTACACAGCCCTGTACCTCCTGTGCTGATGCCTCACACAGAGTGTGTGAAGGTAGGCATTCAGCCAGGACGGGTTGTGGCAGCTTTTCACTCCAGGTCTCCTATCCGTCTCCATAGCCCAGT
Organism: Coregonus lavaretus; assembly: GCF_964263955.1. Classification (NCBI taxonomy): domain Eukaryota; kingdom Metazoa; phylum Chordata; class Actinopteri; order Salmoniformes; family Salmonidae; genus Coregonus; species Coregonus lavaretus. The sequence goes on from NW_028164896.1 coordinate 64,782, forward strand.
CCGGCCTGTCCCTGCTCCACGCACCAAGCCTACGGTGTGCGTCGCCAGCCCAGCCCGGCCTGTTCCTGCTCCACGCACCAAACCTACGGTGTGCGTCGCCAGCCCAGCCTGGCCTGTTCCTGCTCCACGCACCAAGCCTACGGTGTGCGTCGCCAGCCCTGTCCGGCCTGTCCCTGCTCCACGCACCAAGCCTACGGTGTGCATCGCCAGCCCAGCCCGGCCTGTTCCTGCTCCACGCACCAAACCTACGGTGTGCGTCGCCAGCCCGGCCCGGCCCGGCCTGTTCCTGCTCCACGCACCAAGCCTACGGTGTGCGTTGTCAGCCTGGTCCAGCCCGTTCCTGCCACTCGCACCAAGCCAGGGGTGCGAGTCGTCAGCCTGGGCCAGCCCGTTCCTGCCACTCGCACCAAGCCAGGGGTGCGAGTCGTCAGCCTGGTTCAGCCCTTTCCTGCTACTCGCACCAAGCCCGGGGTGCGAGTCGTCAGCCTGGTAAGACCGGTCAGCTGCTCCACAACGGAGCGTAAGCAATCCGCTCCGTCAATGTCCAGTCCAGATCCAGCCAGCGGGGTCAGACCGGACCAGGGACGCTATGGGGGGTTGATTGGAGGGTGGTGGGCAAGGCCGGAGCCAGAACCGCCGCCGAGGAGGTATGCCCACCCAGCCCTCCCCTGTTTAGCTCTTATTGAGGCGCGGTCGCAGTCCGCGCCTTTAGGGGGTGGTACTGTCACACCCTGGCTCTGGGACTCTATATGTTGAGCCAGGGTGTGTTCATTCTTTGTGTTCTGTTTCTTTGTTGGGTGTTCTAGGTTGGTTATTTCTATGTTTGAATGAATGACTCCCAATCAGAGGCAACGAGTGTCAGCTGTGTGCTGGTTGTCTCTGATTGGGAGCCATATTTAACTGTCTGTGTTTCACTTTGTGTTTGTGGGTTTTTGTTCCTTTACGGTCATTGTTACTGTGGACTTCACGAGTCGTCTATTGTTTTGGTTTTTGTGCGTTATTATAATAAAGTCAATCATGTTCGCTCAACACGCTGCGTATTGGTCTACTCCTTACCCAGACGATCGTGACAGAAAAACCCACCATACAACGACCAAGCAGCGTGTCCAGGAACACACGCAGGAGGTGACTCTGGTGGATGTCCTCCTCGGTTGGGGGCAGATTACCGAGGAGGAGGCCGTCCGGTACCGGAGGGCTATGAAGGGGGAGACCCAGGCAGGAGAGGAGCAGCGGCGTCAGCAGTGCCATCGTCGGAAGGACGAGAGGCACCCCCAATAATTTTTTAGGGGGGGGCACACGGCATGGGCGACTGGGCAGCAGGAGGCTGCCACAGGGCGAAATAGGAGGTTGGCGGAGCCTGGATGGAGAGCAGAGCCAACTCCCCGTACTCAGGCATGGCAGCATGAGACTGGGCAGATTCCGCGGTATGCGGAGCTGCGCACTGTGCCACGAGTGGTCCGGCATAGTCCGGTACGTCCTGTGCAAGCACCCCGCACGTGTTGTGCGAAGGTGGGCATGCAGCCAGGACGGAGTGTGCCGGCTCAGCGCTCGGGGCCTCCAGTGCCTCTCCTCGGTCCCGGATATCCTGCGCCAGTGTCACGTGCTGTTATGCCAGTACGGGTACACAGCCCTGTACGTCCTGTGCTGATGCCTCACACAGAGTGTGTGAAGGTAGGCATTCAGCCAGGACGGGTTGTGGCAGCTCTTCACTCCAGGTCTCCTATCCGTCTCGCCAGCCCAGCCCGGCCTGTTCCTGCTCCACGCACCAAGTCTACGGTGTGCGTCGACAGCCCTGCCCGGCCTGTTCCTGCTCCACGCACCAAGTCTACGGTGTGCGTCGATAGCCCTGCCCGGCCTGTTCCTGCTCCACGCACCAAGTCTACGGTGTGCGTCTACAGCCCTGCCCGGCCTGTTCCTGCTCCACGCACCAAGTCTACGGTGTGCGTCGACAGCCCTGCCCGGCCTGTTCCTGCTCCACGCACCAAGCCTACGGTGTGCGTCGCCAGCCCAGCCCGGCCTGTCCCTGCTCCACGCACCAAGTCTACGGTGTGCGTCGACAGCCCTGCCCGGCCTGTTCCTGCTCCACGCACCAAGCCTATGGTGTGCGTCGCCAGCCCAGTCCGGCCTGTCCCTGCTCCACGCACCAAGCCTACGGTGTGCGTCGTCAGCCCAGCCCGGCCTGTCCCTGCTCCACGCACCAAGCCTACGGTGTGCGTCGTCAGCCTGGTCCAGCCCGTTCCTGCCACTCGCACCAAGCCAGGGGTGCGAGTCGTCAGCCTGGTCCAGCCCGTTCCTGCCACTCGCACCAAGCCAGGGTGCGAGTCGTCAGCCTGGTTCAGCCCGTTCCTGCTACTCGCACCAAGCCCGGGGTGCGAGTCGTCAGCCTGGTAAGACCGGTCAGCTGCTCCACAACGGAGCGTAAGCAATCCGCTCCGTCAATGTCCAGTCCAGATCCAGCCAGCGGGGTCAGACCGGACCAGGGGCGCTATGGGGGGTTGATTGGAGGGTGGTGGGCAAGGCCGGAGCCAGAACCGCCGCCGAGGAGGAATGCCCCCCCAGCCCTCCCCTGTTTAGCTCTTATTGAGGCGCGGTCGCAGTCCGCGCCTTTAGGGGGGGGTACTGTCACACCCTGGTTCTGGGACTCATTATGTTGAGCCAGGGTGTGTTCATTCATTGGGTGTATGTCTATGTTGGTATTTCTGTTGTGTTCATTTCTATGTGTGACTGAGTGACTCCCAATCTGAGGCAACGAGTGTCAGCTGTTTGCTGGTTGTCTCTGATTGGGAGCCATATTTAACTGTCTGTGTTTCACTTTGGGTTTGTGGGTTTTTGTTCCTTTACGGTCATTGTTACTGTGGACTTCACGAGTCGTCTATTGTTTTGGGTTTTTGTGCTTTAATATAATAAAGTCAATCATGTTCGCTCAACACGCTGCGTATTGGTCTACTCCTTACCCAGACGATCGTGACAATGAGTCAAGAAACCTGCCTATTTCCTTGAAAGTACATAATGTCACGATTTCAAATCTATATCTAAAATTTGTGCTCATGTTGGGTTTTTGTGCTAGTGCTCAATTGACTCCCATTGAGTCCTTGAAGGAGAGATCTCCTTGTCGGAGTGTACCCAGAATGCATCGCTCGGCCCATTGACAACGTATGGGCAAAGTACACAGTGGGCGTTAATACGATTCAAATGGAGTTTCTCATCTCATCAAAACTATCTCTGGAGAGTAATAACAGGAATGAAGAGACACTGCTATCAACTATGTGACTTCCCTCTTACCATGGGATAAGGTGATCCTACTGCTTGTTTAGCAGAGCAATGTTTTGATAACCTCCTAGTCCTCCAGTCTATACATTTTATTATCTAACTCTGACTTTGATAACCTCCCAGTCCTCCAGCCTGATTATCTAACTCTGAGTTTGCGCTTACTTCAGTTTAAACTAGTATCACAGAAAACTCTGGCTGTCTAAACAAGTAGCTTGATTTCTAGCCTAAATTGATTTCAGATAGTACGTAGCTTGCTAATCCCAAAACGAACATAGTAAGAAACAGGAGTCTGACAAGCCAACTCTGCTCACGGAAGAAAGAGATCATGCGACACACCTAGCATTAGACCATAGTAGAGGAGCGTAGGATATTTAATGACTGTTTGACAACACTTCCCACTGTTAAATAATGCCCTGTGAGATATATATATATATATACACTACCTGTCAAAAATTTGGACACTGTCACGATCGTCTAATGAGGGAGACCAAAGCGCAGCGCGTTGAGCGAACATGACTTTATTAAATTAAAGTACTCACTACAAAAACAACAAACAATGACGAATCGTGAAGTCCTCGGTTACAATGACTGACAAGGAACAAAAACCCACAACACTAAGGTGAACACTGACAGTTTAAATATGGCTCCCAATCAGAGATAACGAGCCGACAGCTGACACTCATTACCACTGATTGGGAGTCACACGACCAAACAAGGAAACACAACCAAAATAACACACCCTGGCTCAAAATACACAGTCCCGGAGCCAGAGCGTGACAGTACCCCCCCCCTAAAGGCGCGGACTCCGACCGCGCCTACACCCCAAATAGGGAAGGGCTGGGTGGGTATTGCTCCTCGGAGGCGGCTCCGGCTCCGGGCTTGACCACCACCCTACTACAATCCCCCCGTAGTGCCCCCAGTCCGATCTGACCCAGTTAGCTGGATCAGGACTGCCAACGCGCACCCCTGGCTTGGCGCGTGAGGCAGGAATGGACCGGACCTGGCAGACGATACGCACCCTTTGCATGGTGCGTGGAGCCGGAACAGGCCTCCCCAGGCTGAAGACTCGCATCCCTGGCTTGGTGCGAGTAGCAGGAATGGGCTGAATCCGGCTGACGACTCGCACCCTTGGCTTGGTGCGAGTAGCCGGAATGGGCTGAATCCGGCTGACGACTCGCACCCTTTGCTTGGTGCGAGTAGCAGGAATGGGCTGAATCCGGCTGACGACTCGCACCCTTGGCTTGGTGCGAGTAGCAGGAATGGGCTGAATCCGGCTGACGACTCGCACCCTTGGCTTGGTGCGGAGAGCAGGCACGGGCCTGACAGGGCTGGCGACGTGCACCACAGACTTGGCGCGGAGAGCAGGAACGGGCCGGACAGGGCTGACGACGCACACCACTGGCTTGGTGCGGGGAGCTTGGATGGGCCGGACTGTACTGGGGACACACACCACTGGCCCTACACCGGGATCTGGAACGGGCCGGACCGGACTGGCAACACACGCCAGTACCTCTCGCCGTGCCTCTACTTCCTCCATCCCCTCTTCGACCAGTGGCCCCCGTAACCCGGCGGCCTCCTCCGGCAACCCACTGGACCGCTCTATCGCGGCCTCCTGCTGGTCCGACGTCGTGAGCCACCCCCTAAAAATGTTCTGGGGTTCTCTCCTCTTCGTGGACCAGGCCTCCATAGTTCTCGCCAGACTCTCACCCCACTGCTCCAATGTCCAACCTCTCTCCTCTTCTCTTGGCTTGGCCCAGTCGAGACTCCTACTCAACTGCTCCCAAGTCCATCCTCTCTCTTCCTCACGCTGCTTGGTCCTGTTATGGTGGGTTTTTCTGTCACGATCGTCTAATGAGGGAGACCAAAGCGCAGCGCGTTGAGCGAACATGACTTTATTAAATTAAAGTACTCACTACAAAAACAACAAACAATGACAAATCGTGAAGTCCTCGGTTACAATGACTGACAAGGAACAAAAACCCACAACACTAAGGTGAACACTGACAGTTTAAATATGGCTCCCAATCAGAGATAACGAGCCGACAGCTGACACTCGTTACCACTGATTGGGAGTCACACGACCAAACAAAGAAACACAACCAAAATAACACACCCTGGCTCAAAATACACAGTCCCGGAGCCAGAGCGTGACAGACACACCTACTCATTCTAGGGTTTTTCTTTATTTTTACTGTTTTTTTACATTGTAAAATAATAGTGAAGACATCAAAACAATGAAATAACACATATGGAATCATTTGCTCTCTCCAGAACCTCAAGGGGGGCTAGACCCCTGCTTGTTTTACGTTTGTATACACGGGACATGATAATGTCTGCTCTGTAATAATACAAATCCACAATCTTGAGTTCATATGCATGACACATTGCAAAAAGACTATGCATATTATTCATAAAACTGACAAAGTGTGTAAACATCTATATGGTGGTCATTGGCTCAACATATCCCAAGGTCATTGGCTCAACATATCCCAAGGTCATTGGCTCAACATATCCCAAGGTCATTGGCTCAACATATCTCAAGGTCATTTTCTCAACATACCCCAAGGTCATTTTCTCAACATATCCCAAGGTCAATTTCTCAACATACCCCAAGGTCATTTTCTCAACATACCCCAAGGTCATTTTCTCAACATATCACAAGGTAATTTTCTCAACATACCCCAAGGTCATTTTCTCAACATATCCCAAGGTAATTTTCTCAACATACCCCAAGGTCATTTTCTCAACATACCCCAAGGTAATTTTCTAAACATATCCAAAGGTCATTTTCTCAACATACCCAAAGGTCATTTTCTCAACATATCCCAAGGTCATTTTCTCAACATATCCCAAGGTCATTTTCTCAACATATCCCAAGGTCATTTTCCCAACATACCCCAAGGTCATTTTCTCAACATACCCCAAGGTCATTTTCTCAACATACCCCAAGGTCATTTTCTCAACATATCCCAAGGTCATTTTCTCAACATATCCCAAGGTCATTTTCTCAACATATCCCAATGTCATTTTCTCAACTTACCCCAAGGTCATTTTCTCAACATACCCCAAGGCAACATTTGGACTATATTAGCCCACACCGCTACAAGGATGCACTTTCATGCAAGTTTTATGGCCTCATATTGTAGCTTATAGAGACCCCAACTGATGTATAAAACAATCTTAAAATGATCTACACTACCGGTCAAAGGTTTTAGAACACCTACTCATTCAAGGGTTTTTCTTTATTTTTTAAACTATTTTCTACATTGTAGAATAATAGTGAAGACATCAATACTATGAAATAACACATATGGATTCATGTAGTAACCAAAAAATTGTTAAACAAATCAAAATATATGTTATATTTGAGATTCTTCAAATAGCCACCCTTTGCCTTGATGACAGCTTTGCACACTCTTGACATTCAGCTTCATGAGGTAGTCACCTGGAATGCATTTCAATTAACAGGTGTGCCTTCTTAAAAGTTAATTTGTGGAATTTCTTTCCTTCTTAATGCGTTTGAACCAATCAGTTGTGTTGTGACAAGGTAGGGTGGTATACAGAAGATAGCCCTATTTGGTAAAAGACCAAGTCCATATTATGTCAAGAACAGCTCAAATAAGCAAAGAGAAACGACAGTCCATCATTACTTTAAGACATGAATGTCAGTCAACACAAACATTTAAAGAACTTTGAACGTTTCTTCAAGTACAGTCGCAAAAATCATCAGGCGAAATGATGAAACTGGCTCTCATGAGGACCGCCACAGGAAAGGAAGACCCAGAGTTACCTCTGCTGCAGAGGATAAGTTCATGACAGTTACCAGCCTCAGAAATTGCAACCCAAATAAATACTTCACAGAGTTCAAGTAACAGACACATCTCAACATCAACTGTTCAGATGAGACTGTGTGAATCAGGCCTTCATGGTCGAATTGCTGCAAAGAAACCACTACTAAAGGACACCAATAAGAAGAAGAGACTTGCTTAATATGGAACATTTCAAGTCACAAAAACCATCAAGCGCTATGATGAAACTGGCTCTCATGAGGACCGCCACAGGAATGGAAGACCCAGAGTTACCTCTGCTGCAGAGGATAAGTTCATGACAGTTACCAGCCTCAGAAATTGCAACCCAAATAAATACTTCACAGAGTTCAAGTAACAGACACATCTCAACATCAACTGTTCAGATGAGACTGTGTGAATCAGGCCTTCATGGTCGAATTGCTGCAAAGAAACCACTACTAAAGGACACCAATAAGAAGAAGAGACTTGCTTAATACGGAACATTTCAAGTCACAAAAACCATCAAGCGCTATGATGAAACTGGCTCTCATGAGGACCGCCACAGGAAAGGAAGACACAGATATATTAGAGATTTGAGATTCTTAAAATAGCCACCCTTTGCCTTGATGACAGCTTTGCATACTTTTGGCATTCTCTCAACCAGCTTTACCTGGAATGCTTTTCCAACAGTCTTGAAGGAGTTCCCACATATGCTGAGCACTTGTTGGCTGCTTTTCCTTCACTCTGCGATCCGACTCATCCCAAACCATCTCAATTTGGATGAGGTCAGGGGATTATGGAGGTCAGGTCATCTGATGCAGCACTCCATCACTCTGCTTTTTGGTAAAATAGCCCTTACACAGCCTGGAGGTGTGTTGGGTCATTGTCCTGTTGAAAAACAAATGATAGTCCCACTAAGCCCAAACCAGATGGGATGGCGTATCGCTGCAGAATGCTGTGGTAGCCATGCTGGTTAAGTGTGCCTTGAATTCTAAATAAATCAAAGACAGTGTCTCCAGCAAAGCACCCAAACACCATAACACCTCCTCTTCCATGCTTTACGGTGGGAACTACACATGCAGTGATCATCCGTTCACCTGGTCTATGTCTCACAACCAAAAATCTCCAATCTGGACTCATCAGACCAAAGGACAGATTTCCACCGGTCTAATGTCCATTGCTCGTGTTTCTTAGCCCAAGCAAGTCTATTCTTATTATTGGTGTCCTTTAGTAGTGGTTTCTTTGCAGCAATTCGACCATGAAGGCCTGATTCACACAGTCGCCTCTGAACAGTTGATGTTGAGATGTGTCTGTTAATTGAACTCTGTGAAGCATTTATTTGGGCTGCAATTTCTGAGGCTGGTAACTCTAATAAACGTATACTCTGCAGCAGAGGTAACTCTGGGTCTTCCATTCCTGTGGGGGTCCTCATGAGAGCCAGTTTCATCATATCGCTTGATGGTTTTTGTGACTGCACTTGAAGAAACTTTCAAAGTTCTTGAAATTTTCCGGATTTACTGAGCTTCATGTCTTAAAGTAATATAATAATAATAAAATATAATATGCCATTTAGCAAACACTTTTATCCAAAGCGACTTACAGTCATGTGTGCATACATTTTTACGTATGTAAAAGTAATGATGGACTGTCGTTTCTCTTTGCTTATTTGAGCTGTTCCACAAATTAACTTTGAACAAGGCACACCTGTTAATTGAATGCATTCCAGGTGACTACCTCATGAAGCTGGTTGAGAGAATGCCAAGAGTGTGCAAAGCTGTCATCAAGGCAAAGGCTGGCTACTTTGAAGAATCTCAAATATAAAATATATTTTGATTTGTTTAACACTTTTTTGGTTACTACATGATTCCATATGTGTTATTTCATAGTTTTGATGTCTTCACTATTATTGTACAATGTAGAAAATAGTAAAAATAAAGAAAAACTTGACATTTTCAGTATTGACTGACCTTCATGTCTTAATGTAATGATGGACTGTCGTTTCTCTTTGCTTATTTGAGCTGTTCTTGCCATAATATGGATTTGGTATTTTTCCAAATAGGGCTATCTTCTGTATACCACCCCTACAATGTCATCACTTAGAACACTAGGTGGCAACATTGTACTGTATAAATTGATGAGGATTGCTAGACTAGGCCTGCTGTCAGCCCTCTGTATGCAATGTATGCTTAGTTATGCTTCTGTGTGCATGCAAGCTTGTGTGTGTGTATGGTTGTGTATGTGTGTATGTGTTTGTCTCTACCAGGGTGTGTTGATGGTGGGCCCCGCAGGAACAGGAAAGACCATGCTGGCTAAAGCCGTAGCTGCAGAGTATGTTAACGGTTGTCTCTCTCTAAAGCCGTGGCTGCAGAGTATGTTAACGGTTGTCTCTCTCTAAAGCCGTGGCTGCAGAGTATGTTAACGGTTGTCTCTCTCTAAAGCCGTGGCTGCAGAGTATGTTAACGGTTGTCTCTCTCTAAAGCCGTGGCTGCAGAGTATGGCACCACCTTCTTCAACGTCTCCTCCTTATACAGAGGAACTGGCCCTCCTTCTCTTTGACATGGGGAGTCTGTGTCTCTGTCTGTGTCTGTGTCTGTGTCTGTGTCTGTGTCTGTGTCTCTCTGTCTCTCTGTCTCTGTCTCTGTCTGTGTCTGTGTCTGTGTCTGTGTCTGTGTCTCTGTCTCTCTGTCTCTCTGTCTCTGTCTCTGTCTCTGTCTCTGTCTCTGTGTCTGTGTCTGTGTCTGTGTATTTGTCTGAGTCTGAGTCTGAGTCTGTTGTGATGGACAAAAACAGAAGGAGTAGCTGTCAGTGGCCAGTGCTCACATTACATTAGGTTCTGGGTGCTGAGATAAGTGCATCGGTGTGGGTGTGTTTTTGAGCTGTCTCTGGGTTGAAATGTTGATATAGAGATGTCAATTATAGAAACTTATGTCTGTTAATAGAAAATAATATTCAATTAACCATTTTGGAATGAACCCTTTCTCACCATACCATTGTTGTCCAGGTGTAGGGAGAGTTCTAGATATGTGACTGTACCATTGTTGTCCAGGTGTGGGGGGAGCTCTAGATATGTGACTGTACCATTGTTGTCCAGGTGTGGGGGGAGCTCTAGATATGTGACTGTACCATTGTTGTCCAGGTGTAGGGGGGAGCTCTAGATATGTGACTGTACCATTGTTGTCCAGGTGTAGGGGGAGCTCTAGATATGTGACTGTACCATTGTTGTCCAGGTGTAGGGGGGAGCTCTAGATATGTGACTGTACCATTGTTGTCCAGGTGTAGGGGGAGCTCTAGATATGTGACTGTACCATTGTTGTCCAGGTGTAGGGGGAGCTCTAGATATGTGACTGTACCATTGTTGTCCAGGTGTGGGGGGAGCTCTAGATATGTGACTGTACCATTGTTGTCCAGGTGTGGGGGGAGCTCTAGATATGTGACTGTACCATTGTTGTCCAGGTGTAGGGGGGAGCTCTAGATATGTGACTGTACCATTGTTGTCCAGGTGTGGGGGGAGCTCTAGATATGTGACTGTACCATTGTTGTCCAGGTGTAGGGGGAGCTCTAGATATGTGACTGTACCATTGTTGTCCAGGTGTGGGGGGAGCTCTAGATATGTGACTGTACCATTGTTGTCCAGGTGTGGGGGGAGCTCTAGATATGTGACTGTACCATTGTTGTCCAGGTCTAGGGGGGAGCTCTAGATATGTGACTGTACCATTGTTGTCCAGGTGTGGGGGGGAGCTCTAGATATGTGACTGTACCATTGTTGTCCAGGTGTGGGGGGAGCTCTAGATATGTGACTGTACCATTGTTGTCCAGGTGTAGGGGGGAGCTCTAGATATGTGACTGTACCATTGTTGTCCAGGTGTGGGGGGAGCTCTAGATATGTGACTGTACCATTGTTGTCCAGGTGTGGGGGGAGCTCTAGATATGTGACTGTACCATTGTTGTCCAGGTGTGGGGGGAGCTCTAGATATGTGACTGTACCATTGTTGTCCAGGTGTAGGGGGGAGCTCTAGATATGTGACTGTACCATTGTTGTCCAGGTGTGGGGGAGCTCTAGATATGTGACTGTACCATTGTTGTCCAGGTGTGGGGGGAGCTCTAGATATGTGACTGTACCATTGTTGTCCAGGTGTAGGGGGGAGCTCTAGATATGTGACTGTACCATTGTTGTCCAGGTGTGGGGGGAGCTCTAGATATGTGACTGTACCATTGTTGTCCAGGTGTAGGGGGGAGCTCTAGATATGTGACTGTACCATTCTTGTCCAGGTGTAGGGGGGAGCTCTAGATATGTGACTGTACTATTGTTGTCCAGGTGTGGGGGGAGCTCTAGATATGTGACTGTACCATTGTTGTCCAGGTGTGGGGGGAGCTCTAGATATGTGACTGTACCATTGTTGTCCAGGTGTAGGGGGGAGCTCTAGATATGTGACTGTACCATTGTTGTCCAGGTGTGGGGGGAGCTCTAGATATGTGACTGTACCATTGTTGTCCAGGTGTAGGGGGGAGCTCTAGATATGTGACTGTACCATTGTTGTCCAGGTGTAGGGGGGAGCTCTAGATATGTGACTGTACCATTGTTGTCCAGGTGTGGGGGGAGCTCTAGATATGTGACTGTACCATTGTTGTCCAGGTGTGGGGGGAGCTCTAGATATGTGACTGTACCATTGTTGTCCAGGTGTAGGGGGGAGCTCTAGATATGTGACTGTACCATTGTTGTCCAGGTGTGGGGAAGCTCTAGATATGTGACTGTACCATTGTTGTCCAGGTGTGGGGGGAGCTCTAGATATGTGACTGTACCATTGTTGTCCAGGTGTAGGGGGGAGCTCTAGATATGTGACTGTACCATTGTTGTCCAGGTGTGGGGGGAGCTCTAGATATGTGACTGTACCATTGTTGTCCAGGTGTAGGGGGGAGCTCTAGATATGTGACTGTACCATTGTTGTCCAGGTGTAGGGGGGAGCTCTAGATATGTGACTGTACCATTGTTGTCCAGGTGTGGGGGGAGCTCTAGATATGTGACTGTACCATTGTTGTCCAATGGTCCGTTGGGGGGGGGGGGGGGGGGGGGGGGGAGGAGAGAGAGAGAGAGAGAGAGAGAGAGAGAGAGAGACAGACAGACAGACAGACAGACAGACAGACAGACAGACAGACAGACAGACAGACAGACAGACAGACAGACAGACAGACAGACAGACAGACAGACAGACAGACAGACAGACAGAGAGAGAACACTGTATACAGTGGGGAAAAAAAGTATTTAGTCAGCCACCAATTGTGCAAGTTCTCCCACTTAAAAAGATGAGAGAGGCCTGTAATTTTCATCATAGGTACACGTCAACTATGACAGACAAAATGAGGAAAAAAAATCCAGAAAATCACATTGTAGGATTTTTAATGAATTTATTTGCAAGTTATGGTGGAAAATAAGTATTTGGTCAATAACAAAAGTTTCTCAATACTTTGTTATATACCCTTTGTTGGCAATGACACAGGTCAAACGTCTTCTGTAAGTCTTCACAAGGTTTTCACACACTGTTGCTGGTATTTTGGCCCATTCCTCCATGCAGATCTCCTCTAGAGCAGTGATGTTTTGGGGCTGTCGCTGGGCAACACAGACTTTCAACTCCCTCCAAAGATTTTCTATGGGGTTGAGATCTGGAGACTGGCTAGGCCACTCCAGGACCTTGAAATGCTTCTTACGAAGCCACTCCTTCGTTGCCCGGGCAGTGTGTTTGGGATCATTGTCATGCTGAAAGACCCAGCCACGTTTCATCTTCAATGCCCTTGCTGATGGAAGGAGGTTTTCACTCAAAATCTCACGATACATGGCCCCATTCATTCTTTCCTTTACACGGATCAGTCGTCCTGGTCCCTTTGCAGAAAAACAGCCCCAAAGCATGATGTTTCCACCCCCATGCTTCACAGTAGGTATGGTGTTCTTTGGATGCAACTCAGCATTCTTTGTCCTCCAAACACGACGAGTTGAGTTTTTACCAAAAAGTTCTATTTTGGTTTCATCTGACCATATGACATTCTCCCAATCCTCTTCTGGATCATCCAAAGGCACTCTAGCAAACTTCAGACGGGCCTGGACATGTACTGGCTTAAGCAGGGGGACTGCAGGATTTGAGTCCCTGGCGGCGTAGTGTGTTACTGATGGTAGGCTTTGTTACTTTGGTCCCAGCTCTCTGCAGGTCATTCACTAGGTCCCCCCATGTGGTTCTGGGATTTTTGCTCACCGTTCTTGTGATCATTTTGACCCCACGGGGTGAGCTCTTGCGTGGAGCCCCAGATCGAGGGAGATTATCAGTTGTCTTGTATGTCTTCCATTTCCTAATAATTGCTCCCACAGTTGATTTCTTCAAACCAAGCTGCTTACCTATTGCAGATTCAGTCTTCCCAGCCTGGTGCAGGTCTACAATTTTGTTTCTGGTGTCCTTTGACAGCTCTTTGGTCTTGGCCATAGTGGAGTTTGGAGTGTGACTGTTTGAGGTTGTGGACAGGTGTCTTTTATACGGATAACAAGTTCAAACAGGTGCCATTAATAGAGGTAACGAGTGGAGGACAGAGGAGCCTCTTAAAGAAGAAGTTACAGGTCTGTGAGAGCCAGAAATCTTGCTTGTTTGTAGGTGACCAAATACTTATTTTCCACCATAATTTGCAAATAAATTCATAAGAAATCCTACAATGTGATTTTCTGGAATTTCTTTTCTCAATTTGTCTGTCATAGTTGACGTGTACATATGATGAAAATTACAGGCCTCTCTCATCTTTTTAAGTGGGAGAACATGCACAATTGGTGGCTGACTAAATACTTTTTTTCCCCACTGTATATACATAGTGGAGAGGAGATGGACTAAAGGAGGTTGTGAATGGGACCAGAGAAAAGTCCCACTAGATAACATGTGAATGGGACCAGAGAAATGTCCCACTAGATAACATGTGAATGGGACCAGAGAAAGGTCCCACTAGATAACATGTGAATGGGACCAGAGAAAGGTCCCACTAGATAACATGTGAATAGGACCAGAGAAATGTCCCACTAGATAACATGTGAATGGGACCAGAGAAAAGTCCCACTAGATAACATGTGAATGGGACCAGAGAAAAGTCCCACTAGATAACATGTGAATGGGACCAGAGAAAAGTCCCACTAGATAACATGTGAATGGGACCAGAGAAATGTCCCACTAGATAACATGTGAATGGGACCAGAGAAAGGTCCCACTAGATAACCTGTGAATGGGACCAGAGAAAGGTCCCACTAGATAACATGTGAATGGGACCAGAGAAAAGTCCCACTAGATAACATGTGAATGGGACCAGAGAAAAGTCCCACTAGATAACATGTGAATGGGACCAGAGAAAAGTCCCACTAGATAACATGTGAATGGGACCAGAGAAAAGTCCCACTAGATAACATGCGAATGGGACCAGAGAAAAGTCCCACTAGATAACATGTGAATGGGACCTGATAAAAGTCCCACTAGATAACATGTGAATGGGACCAGAGAAAAGTCCCACTAGATAACCTGTGAATGGGACCAGAGAAAAGTCCCACTAGATAACATGTGAATGGGACCAGAGAAAAGTCCCACTAGATAACATGTGAATGGGACCAGAGAAAAGTTCCCCTAGATAACATGTGGATGGGACCAGAGAAAAGTCCCACTAGATAACATGTGAATGGGACCAGAGAAAAGTCCCACTAGATAACATGTGAATGGGACCAGAGAAAAGTCCCACTAGATAACATGTGAATGGGACCAGAGAAAAGTCCCACTAGATAACATGTGAATAGGACCAGAGAAATGTCCCACTAGATAACATGTGAATGGGACCAGAGAAAAGTCCCACTAGATAACATGTGAATAGGACCAGAGAAATGTCCCACTAGATAACATGTGAATGGGACCAGAGAAAGGTCCCACTAGATAACATATGAATGGGACCAGAGAAAAGTCCCACTAGATAACATGTGAATGGGACCAGAGAAAGGTCCTACTAGATAACATGTGAATGGGACCAGAGAAAGGTCCCACTAGATAACATGTGAATGGGACCAGAGAAAAGTCCCACTAGATAACATGTGAATGGGACCAGAGAAAAGTCCCACTAGATAACATGTGAATGGGACCAGAGAAAAGTCCCACTAGATAACATGTGAATGGGACCAGAGAAAGGTCCCACTAGATAACATGTGAATGGGACCAGAGGAAAGTCCCACTAGATAACATGTGAATGGGACCAGAGAAAAGTCCCACTAGATAACATGTGAATTGGACCAGAGAAAGGTCCCACTAGATAACATGTGAATGGGACCAGAGCAAGGTCCCACTAGATAACATGTGAATGGGACCAGAGAAAAGTTCCCCTAGATAACATGTGAATGGGACCAGAGAAAAGTCCCACTAGATAACATGTGAATGGGACCAGAGGAAAGTCCCACTGGATAACATGTGAATGGGGCCAGAGAAAAGTCCCACTAGATAACATGTGAATGGGGCCAGAGAAAAGTCCCACTAGATAACATGTGAATGGGGCCAGAGAATAGTCCCACTAGATAACATGTGAATGGGGCCAGAGAAATGTCCCACTAGATAACATGTGAATGGGGCCAGAGAAAAGTCCCCCTAGATAACATGTGAATGGGACCAGAGAAAGTTCCCACTAGATAACATGTGAATGGGACCAGAGAAAAGTCCCCCTCGATAACATGTGAATGGGACCAGAGAAAAGTCCCACTAGATAACATGTGAATGGGACCAGAGAAAGGTCCCACTAGATAACATGTGAATGGGGCCAGAGAAATGTCCCACTAGATAACATGTGAATGGGGCCAGAGAAAAGTCCCCCTAGATAACATGTGAATGGGACCAGAGAAAGGTCCCACTAGATAACATGTGAATGGGACCAGAGAAAGTTCCCACTAGATAACATGTGAATGGGGCCAGAGAAATGTCCCACTAGATAACATGTGAATGGGGCCAGAGAAAAGTCCCCCTAGATAACATGTGAATGGGACCAGAGAAAGGTCCCACTAGATAACATGTGAATGGGACCAGAGAAAAGTCCCACTAGATAACATGTGAATGGGACCAGAGAAAAGTCCCACTGGATAACATGTGAATGGGACCAGAGAAAAGTCCCACTAGATAACATGTGAATGGGACCAGAGAAAAGTCCCACTAGATAACCTGTGAATGGGACCAGAGAAAGGTCCCACTAGATAACATGTGAATGGGACCAGAGAAAAGTCCCACTAGATAACCTGTGAATGGGACCAGAGAAAAGTCCCACTAGATAACATGTGAATGGGACCAGAGAAATGTCCCACTAGATAACATGTGAATGGGACCAGAGAAAAGTCCCACTAGATAACATGTGAATGGGACCAGAGAAAAGTCCCAACTGCCAGTAGAGGGGAATAAACACACACAAAGTGTTTAAATATGTAGAATTGTATTCATGTATGCTTTTGTGTTTTTGTGTGAGATTGGGATCCTTATCTCATATAGGTACGTACATGCATTGTGTGTGTGTGTGTCCTGTTCTGGTACTGATACAATCAAATTCCACTGATGGGAACCAAAGCAGGAAGTGAGGCGCCAAAGTCGTTAGGACACAGAGGGCAGGACTGGTACACACACACACACACACACACACACACACACACACACACACACACACACACACACACACACACACACACACACACACACACACACACACACACACATCCCTGTTTGAGCTAGGATGGTTGTCTGCCATTATCAGGGATGATTGCTGTAACAGACTCTGAATTGATGATACCACCCCACCCCACCCCACCCCACTCCCCAACACCTTTGCTCTAATCTCCGACAAACACACACAAATATGTTCACATACCACACCCTCATGTTCTCATGAACACTACTCCTGTGTAGCCAGACATCATAGGCTCCTGTGTCCCAAAATGGCACCCTGTTTCCCATCGGGCTCTGGTCAAAAGTGGTGCACTATATAGGGAATAGGGTGCCGTTCTCTGGTCTAAAGTAGTGCACTATATAGGGAATAGGGTGCCGTTCTCTGGTCTAAAGTAGTGCACTATATAGGGAATAGGGTGCCATTCTCTGGTCTAAAGTAGTGCACTATATAGGTAATAGGGTGCCATTCTCTGGTCTAAAGTAGTGCACTATATAGGGAATAGGGTGCCATTCTCTGGTCTAAAGTAGTGCACTATATAGGGAATAGGGTGCCATTCTCTGGTATAAAGTAGTGCACTATATAGGGAATAGGGTGCCATTCTCTGGTCTAAAGTAGTGCACTATATAGGGAATAGGGTGTCATTCTCTGGTCTAAAGTAGTGCACTATATAGGGAATAGGGTGCCATTCTCTGGTCTAAAGTAGTGCACTATATAGGGAATAGGGTGCCATTCTCTGGTCTAAAGTAGTGCACTATATAGGGAATAGGGTGCCATTCTCTGGTCTAAAGTAGTGCACTATATAGGGAATAGGGTGCCATTCTCTGGTCTAAAGTAGTGCACTATATAGGGAATTGGGTGCCATTCTCTGGTCTAAAGTAGTGCACTATATAGGGAATAGGGTGTCATTCTCTGGTCTAAAGTAGTGCACTATATAGGGAATAGGGTGCCATTCTCTGGTCTAAAGTAGTGCACTATATAGGGAATAGGGTGCCATTCTCTGGTCTAAAGTAGTGCACTATATAGGGAATAGGGTGCCGTTCTCTGGTCTAAAGTAGTGCACTATATAGGGAATAGGGTGCCATTCTCTGGTCTAAAGTAGTGCACTATATAGGGAATAGGGTGCCGTTCTCTGGTCTAAAGTAGTGCACTATATAGGGAAAAGGGTGCCATTCTCTGGTCTAAAGTAGTGCACTATATAGGGAATAGGGTGCCATTCTCTGGTCTAAAGTAGTGCACTATATAGGGAATAGGGTGCCATTCTCTGGTCTATTGTAGTGCACTATATAGGTAATAGGGTGCCATTCTCTGGTTTAAAGTAGTGCACTACATAGGGAATAGGGTGCCATTCTCTGGTCTAAAGTAGTGCACTATATAGGGAATAGGGTGCCATTCTCTGGTCTAAAGTAGTGCACTATATAGGGAATAGGGTGCCGTTCTCTGGTCTAAAGTAGTGCACTATATAGGGAATAGGGTGCCGTTCTCTGGTCTAAAGTAGTGCACTATGTAGGGAATTGGGTGCCATTCTCTGGTCTAAAGTAGTGCACTATATAGGTAATACGGTGCCATTCTCTGGTCTAATGTAGTGCACTATATAGGTAATAGGGTGCCATTCTCTGGTCTAATGTAGTGCACTATATAGGGAATAGGGTGCCATTCTCTAGTCTAATGTAGTGCACTATATAGGGAATAGGGTGCCGTTCTCTGGTCTAAAGTAGTGCACTATATAGGGAATAGGGTGCCATTCTCTGGTCTAAAGTAGTGCACTATATAGGGAATAGGGTGCCATTCTCTGGTCTAAAGTGGTACACTATATAGGGAATTGGGTGCCATTCTCTGGTCTAAAGTAGTGCACTATATAGGTAATAGGGTGCCATTCTCTGGTCTAATGTAGTGCAATATATAGGGAATAGGGTGCCATTCTCTGGTCTAAAGTAGTGCACTATATAGGGAATAGGGTGCCATTATCTGGTCTAATGTAGTGCACTATATAGGGAATAGGGTGCCATTCTCAGGTCTAAAGTAGTGCACTATATAGGGAATAGGGTGCCATTCTCTGGTCTAATATAGTGCACTATATAGGGAATAGGGTGCCGTTCTCTGGTCTAAAGTAGTGCACTATATAGGGAATAGGGTGCCATTCTCTGGTCTAAAGTAGTGCACTATATAGGGAATAGGGTGCCATTCTCTGGTCTAAAGTAGTGCACTATATAGGGAATAGGGTGCCATTCTCTGGTCTAAAGTAGTGCACTATATAGGGAATAGGGTGCCGTTCTCTGGTCTAAAGTAATGCACTATGTAGGGAATTGGGTGCCATTCTCTGGTCTAAAGTAGTTCACTATATAGGGAATAGGGTGCCATTCTCTGGTCTAAAGTAGTGCACTATATTGGGAATAGGGTGCCATTCTCTGGTCTAAAGTAGTGCACTATATAGGGAATAGGGTGCCATTCTCTGGTCTAAAGTAGTGCACTATATAGGGAATAGGGTGTCATTCTCTGGTCTAAAGTAGTGCACTATATAGGGAATAGGGTGCCATTCTCTGGTCTAAAGTAGTGCACTATACAGGGAATAGGGTGCCATTCTCTGGTCTAAAGTAGTGCACTATATAGGGAATAGGGTGCCATTCTCTGGTCTAAAGTAGTGCACTATGTAGGGAATAGGGTGGCATTTGGGACGCTTCCATACTCTTCCGCTTTACTCAGCATCAGGAAATGCTAGAGAACCTACAAGTCTGGCACCCCACTGAGCAAAGAACTGGTTGAATCAACATTGTTTTCACTTAATTTAAACAAAAATATTTATGTAATGATGTTGAATCAACCTGGAAAACTGTTTGGGTTAGCGAAAAGTCATCAACTTGAGGGAATTTAGTCTCTCTCTCTCTCTCTCTCTCTCTCTCTCTCTCTCTCTCTCTCTCTCTCTCTCTCTCTCTCTCTCTCTCTCTCTCTCTCTCTCTCTCTCTCTCTCTCTCTCTCTCTCTCTCTCTCTCTCTCTCTCTCTCTCTTTCCCCTTTTCTCTCTCTCTTTCTCTACACCAACCTAAGCCTCTTCTCACTGTCATGAGCTAACCTAAGGACAACTTAAATTTGGTAATCTCCGGTGAATCAAAGTTTGCCCATCCACACCCCTGCACCCCTGCCTCCTCTCCTCCAGACCCCTGCCTCCTCTCCTCCTGCACCCCTGCCTGTAACCTCTACCATCTCTCTGTAACCTCTACCGTCTCTCCCTAACCTCTACCATCTCTCCCTAACCTCTACCATCTCTCCCTAACCTCTACCATCTCTCCGTAACCTCCACCATCTCTCTGTAACCTCTACCATCTCTCCCTAACCTCTACCATCTATCCTTAACCTCTACTGTCTCTCCCTAACCTCTGCCATCTCTCCCTAAATCTACCGTCTCTCCCTAACCTCTACCATCTCTCCCTAACCTCTACCATCTCTCTGTAACCTCTACCATCTCTCCCTAACCTCTACCATCTCTCCCTAACCTCTACCATCTCTCCCTAACCTCTACCATCTCTCCCTAACCTCTACCATCTCTCCCTATCCTCTACCAACTCTCCGTAACCTCTGCCATCTCTCCGTAACCTCTACCATCTCTCCCTAACCTCTACCATCTCTCCCTATCGTCTACCATCTCTCCGTAACCTCTACCATCTCTCCCTATCCCCTACCATCTCTCCTTAACCTCTACCATCTCTCCGTAACCTCTACCGTCTCTCCCTAACCTCTACCATCTCTCCCTA
Organism: Coregonus lavaretus; assembly: GCF_964263955.1. NCBI lineage: Eukaryota > Metazoa > Chordata > Actinopteri > Salmoniformes > Salmonidae > Coregonus > Coregonus lavaretus. Next base: position 85,278 of record NW_028164896.1, read on the forward strand.
ACCTCTACCATCTCTCCGTAACCTCTACCATCTCTCCCTAACCTCTACCATCTCTCCTTAACCTCTGCCATCTCTCCCTAACCTCTACCATCTCTCCCTAACCTCTGCCATCTCTCCCTAACCTCTACCATCTCTCCCAAGTCTTATCCTTCTCCCCCAAACCTCACAACAGGCAGATTACAGTCCCTACATCCATATTTTTACCGTCATAATAACAGTCCTGTCCGTCTGTCTGGGTGACTAAGTGTTGGCTCCTTTCTCCCTGACCTCTACCATCTCCCACATCCTGTCCCCCCTCCCCCCACCACGCCCCTGTCCATTTCACTGGCAGAACCTAACAACAACAACAGGCTGATTGATTACAGGCATCTTTCTATAGTCATAATAACAGTCCTCAACAGTCTTCTGTCTGTCTGTCTGTCTGTGAGTGAGTCAGGGTTGTGTTGGTTGTGTCAGGCTTCGTATCAAAATAGCACCCTATTCCCTATATAGTGCAGCCTCCTGTAGCTCAGTTGGTAGAGCATGGCGCTTGCAACGCCAGGGTTGTGGGTTCGATTCCCACAGGGGGCCAGTATGAAAAAATGTATGCACTCACTAACTGTAAGTGGCTCTGGACTACGTTTGACTAGTGCATGTAGGGAATATGGGATGGAACCTGAGTGTGTTGTTGTTTACAGGCCCTGTGGATCCATCCCATAATGCCATGGTGTTTCAGCACAGCACTGAGGTGTGGAACAGTAACATCACACACCGCTCACCCCACATCACACACCGCTCACCCCACATCACACACACAAAGCCGGAGTTGTCACTAGCTGTCATAAACCCTGCCTATTTCTACAGTTTATCTTCTTAAAATGTGATTTTAAACCTAACCTTAACCTTAACCACACCCATAACCTTATGCCTAAACCTGACCTTAACCACACTGCTAACCTTATGCCTAAACCTGACCTTAACCTTAACCACACTGATAACCTTATGCCTAAACCTAACCTTAACCTTAACCACACTGATAACCTTATGCCTAAACCTGACCTTAACCTTAACCACACTGCTAACCTTATGCCTAAACCTGACCTTAACCACACTGCTAACCTTATGCCTAAACCTGACCTTAACCTTAACCACACTGCTAACCTTATGCCTAAACCTGACCTTAAATGAAGACCAAAAAGCACATTTTTGTTTTCATGAATATATAGGATATAGACCGTTCTGAGTAATCACCTTCTTCATCTGCTTCGAGGAAAACAACACCCAGCTGCCGACGTGGAGGACTCCCGATCTCCGTGGCCAATATGAGGAAGACATTCAAGCGTGTTAACCCTTACAAGGCTGCCGGCCCTTGCAGACCAGCTGGCTGAAGTGTTTACGGACATATTCCATCTCTCCCCATCCCAGTCTGTTGTCCCCACTTGCTTCAAGATGTCCACCATTGTTCCTGTACCCAAGAAGGCTAAACTTAACTGAACTAAGTGACTATCGCCCCGTAGAACTCATTTCTGTCATCATGAAGTGCTTTGAGAGGCTAGTTAAGGATCATATCAACTCCACCTTACCCGACACCCTAAACCCACTACAATTTGCTTACCGCCCCAATAGGTCCATCACAATGCACACTGCCCTATCCCATCTGGACAAGAGGAATACCTATGTCAGAATGCTGTTCATTGACTACAGCTGTGCCTTTAACACCATAGTGCCCTCCAAGCTCATCACTAAGCTCGGGACCTGGGTCTGAACCCGGTCCTAGACTCCCTGACGGGCCGCCCCCTGGTGGTGAAGGTAGGCAACAACACCTCCACTACGCTGATCCTCAACATGGGGGCCCCACAAGGGTGCATATCCAGCCCTCGCCTGTACTCCCTGTTCACCCATGACTGCGTGGCCACGCACGTCTCCAACTCAATCATCAAGTTTGCTGACGACAAAACAGTGGTAGGCCTGATTACCAACAATGAGACAGCCTACAGGGAGGAGGTGAGGGCCCTGGCATGTACTGAACACAGACTTCAGACTATCCACCATTTTTAAACACCCTCCCCGGATAGTGTACAAACGCCCCCCTAACATCAGACAGATGGTTGTAAGGTCAGATTTGCCCCCCCCCCCCAAAAAAAAACCCTGATACTTTCCTTGACCATGTCCAAGAGGGTAATTACAGGTGTGCACGTTGCCCACAGTGTAATTTCACGAGCAAATGCCACACCTTTGACAGGAAAACCTTTCAAAATTAAGGGTATTATAACATGTGCTACAAAGAACGTAGTCTACCTATTGACATGCCCTTGTGGCCTGGCCTGTATGGGTAAAATGTGCCGGGCACTCAAGACACACATTTCCGAACATAGAAGTAGCATCAGAAACCAAGACCCCAAAAGTCCAGTCGCTATGCACTTTATGACTGCCAGACACAATGTTTCCTCATTGAAGTACATGGGTATCGAGCATGTCGAAGTACCGAGACGAGGAGGGGACATTGATATTTACCACCACAAACCAATGCTGGCATTAAGATTGCAGTGAATGAGCTGTATAAGGCCATAAGTCAACAGGAAAACGCTCATCCAGAGGCAGCGCTCCTAGTGGCCGGGGACTTTAATGCAGGGAGACTTAAATCCGTTCTACCTCATTTCTACCAGCATGTTAAATGTGCAACCAGAGGAAAAAAAACTCTAGACCACCTTTACTCCACACACAGAGACGCATACAAAGCTCTCCCTCGCCCTCCATTTGGCAAATCTGACCATAACTCTATCCTCCTGATTCCTGCTTATAAGCAAAAACTAAAGCAGGAAGCACCAGTGACTCGGTTAATAAAAAAGTGGTCTGATGACGCAGATGCTAAACTATGCTAAACTACAGGACTGTTTTGCTAGCACAGACTGAAACATATTCCGGGATTCTTCAGATAGCATTGAGGAGTACACCACATCAGTCACTGGCTTCATCAATAAGTGCATCGATGATGTCGTCCCCACAGTGACCGTACGTACATACCCCAACCAGAAGCCATGGATTACAGGAAACATCTGAACTGAGCTAAAGGGTAGAGCTGCCGCTTTCAAGGAGCGGGACTCTAACCCGGACGCTTATAAGAAATCCCGCTATGCTCTCCGACGAACCATCAAACAGGCAAAGAGTCAATACAGGACTAAGATTGAATCGTACTACACCGGCTCTGACGCTCGTCGGATGTGGCAGGACTTGAAAACTATTACAGACTACAAAGGGAAGCACAGCCGCGAGCTGCCCAGTGACACAAGCCTACCAGACGAGCTAAACCACTTCTATGCTCGCTTCGAGGCAAGCAACACTGAAACATGCATGAGAGCACCAGCTGTTCCGGATGACTATGTGATCACGCTCTCCGTAGCCGATGTGAGTAAGACTTTTAAACAGGTCAACATTCACAAGGCCGCAGGGGAAGACGGATTACCAGGACGTGTTCTCCGAGCATGTGCTGACCAACTGGCAAGTGTCTTCACTGACATTTTCAACATGTCCCTGACTGAGTCTGTAATACCAACATGTTTCAAGCAGACCATCATAGTCCCCGTGCCCAAGGACACTAAGATAACCTGCCTGAATGACTACCGACCCATAGCACTGACGTCTGTAGCCATGAAGTGCTTTGAAAGGCTGGTCATGGCTCACATCAACACCATTATCCCAGAAACCCTAGACCCACTCCAATTTGTATACCGCTCCAACAGATCCACAGATGATGCAATCTCTATTGCACTCCACACTGCCCTTTCCCACCTGGACAAGAGGAACACCTACATGAGAATGCTATTCATTGACTACAGCTCAGCATTCAACACCAAAGTGCCCTCAAAGCTCATCACGAAGCTAAGGATCCTGGGACTAAACACCTCCCTCTGCAACTGGATCCTGGACTTCCTGACGGGCCACCCCCAGGTGGTAAGGGTAGGTAACAACACATCTGCCACACTGATCCTCAACACGGGGGCCCCTCAGGGGTGCGTGCTCAGTCCCCTCCTGTACTTCCTGTTCACCCATGACTGCATGGCCAGGCACGACTCCAACACCATCATTAAGTTTGCCGACGACACAACAGTGGTAGGCCTGATCACCGACAACGATGAGACAGCCTATAGGGAGGAGGTCAGAGACCTGGCCATGTGGTGCCAGGATAACAACCTCTCCCTGAACATGACCAAGACAAAGGAGATGATTGTGGACTACAGGAAAAAAAAGAGGACTGAGCATGCCCCCATTCTCATCGACGGGGCTGTAGTGGAACAGGTTGAGAGCTTCAAGTTCCTTGGTGTCCACATAACCAACGAACTATCATGGTCCAAACACACCAAGACAGTCGTGAAGAGGGCACGACAAAGCCTATTCCCCCTCAGGAGACTGAAAAGATTCGTCATGGGTCCTCAGATCCTCAAAAAATTCTACAGCTGCACCATCGAGAGCATCCTGACTGGTTGCATCACCGCCTGGTATGGCAACTGCTTGGCCTCCGACCGCAAGGCACTACAGAGGGTAGTGCGTACGGCCCAGTACATCACTGGGGCCAAGCTTCCTGCCATCCAGGACCTCTATACCAGGCGGTGTCAGAGAAAGGCCCTCAAAATTGTCAAAGACTCCAGCCACCCTAGTCATAGACTGTTCTCCCTGCTACCGCACGGCAAGCGGTACCGGAGCGCCAAGTCTATGTCCAAAATACTTCTCAACAGCTTCTACCCCCAGGCCATAAGACTCCTGAACAGCTAATCATGGCTACCCGGACTATTTGCACTGCCCCCCCCCCCCCCCCCCCCCCACCCCATCTTTTTAACGCTGCTGCTACTCTGTTAATTATTTATGCATAGTCACTTTAACTCTACCCACATGTACATATTACTTCAACTACCTCAACTAGCCGGTGCCCCCGCACATTGACTCTGCACCGGTACCCCCCTGTATATATTGCCTCCCTACTGTTATTTTATACTTTTTTGTTGTTGTTTTATTTTACTTTTTTATTAAAAATAAATGCACTGTTGGTTAAGAGCTGTAAGTAAGCATCTGCACCTGTTGTATTCGGCGCGTGTGGCCAATAAAATTTGATTTGATTTGATATACTTTTATTGCAAAGAGAATCCTTCTGTCTAAACTATGTCTCCAAAAGGACTTAATGAGGACTTTCCCATTAACAATTTTTTTGTGAACGCCATCTGATTCACCAGGGGCACACTGCCTGCCCTCCAGGACATCTACAGCACCCGGTGTCACAGGAAGGATAAGAAAATCATCAAGGACCTCAGCCACCTGAGCCACGGCCTGTTCACCCGCTACCATCTAGAAGGCGGAGACAGTACAGGTGAATCAAAGCTAGGACCGAGAGACTGATAAACAGCTTCTATCTCCAGGCCATCAGACTGTTAAACAGTCATCACTAGCCGGCCTCCGCCCAGAACCTTAGTCACTGTTACTAGCCTGTTACCACCCAGGTACTCTACCCTGCACCTTGGTCCTCTGTAGCTCAGCTGGTAGAGCACGGCGCTTGTAACGCCAAGGTAGTGGGTTCGATCCCCGGGACCACCCATACACAAAAATGTATGCACGCATGACTGTAAGTCGCTTTGGATAAAAGCGTCTGCTAAATGGCATATTATTATTATTATTATTATTATTATTACCTTAGAGACTGCTGCCCTATGTACATAGTCATTGAACACTGGTCATTTTAATTATGTGGTCCATTTTTCACCATTGTTTTTGATGGTAGGCCACTCTGGTAGGCCTACATTATGATCAAACAGCCACAGTAGTCTACTTGACCACGGTCTGAAACTGTAACTTAAAGCGTTCACAGTAAACGGTCGCTGGAAGTTGCACAGAATTTTCACAACGTTCAAGTTTGCGCTCAGCAGACCTGACATTTACTCAGTGCCCCTTAATAATAATAATAATAATATGCCATTTAGCAGACGCTTTTATCCAAAGCGACTTACAGTCATGTGTGCATACATTTTTACGTATGGGTGGTCCCGGGGATCGAACCCACTACCCTGGCGTTACAAGCGCCGTGCTCTACCAGCTGAGCTACAGAGGACCACAGAGACTTTAGAGACTGCTGCTCTATGTACAGTGTCTTCAGAAAGTATTCAGACCCCTTGATGTATTCCACATTTTGTTGTGTTCCAGCCTGAATTCAAAATGGATTACATTGATATTTTTTCTCACCCATCTACACACAATACCCCATAATGACAAAAATTGTTTTCAAATGTATTGAAAAAATTGCTTAAAGAAAAAAAATAAGTAAACACATTTGGTGTTCGCCAAAAGGCATGTGGGAGACTCCCCAAACATATGGAAGAAGGTACTCTGGTCAGATTTGAGCTTTTTGGCCATCAAGGAAAACGCTATGTCTGGCGCAAACCCAACACCTCTCATCACCCTGAGAACACCATCCCCACAGTGAAGCATGGTGGTGGCAGCATCATGCTGTGGAGATGGTTTTCATCGGCAGGGACTGGGAAACTGGTCAGAATTGAAGGAATGATGGATGGCACTAAATACAGGGAAAATCTTGAGGGAAACCTGTTTCAGTCTTCCAAAGATTTGAGACTGGGATGGAGGTTCACCTTCCAGCAGGACAATGACCCTAAGCATACTGCTAAAGCAACACTTGAGTGATCTAAGGGTAAACATTTAAATGTCTTGGAATGGCCTAGTCAAAGCCCAGACCTCAATCCAATTGAGAATCTGTGGTATGACTTAAAGATTGCTGTACACCAGCAGAACCCATCCAACCAGCAGAACCCATCCAACCAGCAGAACCCATCCAAACTTTTCAGTTTTTTTGTCTTATTTCTTGTTTGTTTCACAAGAAAAAATATTTTGCATCTTCAAAGTGGAAGTGATGTATATAAAGTGTAATATTTGGATGCAAACTCAAAATGTAATACATTTCAACTCTATATCTGACATGGTACAGGTGTCTTCTTTCTTTAAGCCCATAACCATGTGTGTGAGGTGTATACTTTTGTTTCAAATTAGATTTGTTTAAGACCTACCAATAGACACTGTGTGACCCTGATTTAGCCCACTGCAGTGAAAGGTTAAATAGAGTGTCAAGTTGACATGTTTAAAACACAAGTGTGTTACTGCCTTGGGAACTGAAGGTCCTGGGTTTGCCTCTCAGACGATACATTTTGATAATTCTCTTTAGTGTATCGTTTTGACACACAGTGCTTATTTGCATTTATTACGTGGCTCTTTAAAGAGCCTTTGGGTTCATGGAGAGGCCAGGCAAGTGGTAGTAAGTGTGGTGGTGGGTACTGTGTGTGTCTTGCTAGAACGGAGGAGAGACCAGCTCTCAGACTCTCAAGGAAGGAAGAGGTCGTTGCCCCTCATCCATGAGATGCACGCCATCCCTACGGCACTGCCTAGGGGCAGTTCTTTATGGCAGAGTGGCGGATTGTGGGAAATGAGCCTGTCACGGAGAAATGCAAGCTGGCCCATGTGGAACTGACAAACGACTTAATGCCGACCCACGCATGGTACTACACACTGTCAATACTTAACATGTATGTTCTGTTCCAAATCTGTGAGCATTCCCAAATGTTTTCATATTTATAAATGATGATATGTGTTCTTTTACTGGAGATGGACAGCTGTGTACGGCATTACTTACGACATTTGTAGCTGAAGTTTTGTATTGAAGGATTTTAGAGCACCTATCCAAATTTCAGATTTTGTAAATATGTCTATAATTCTTCTTAAGAGTTCTGTGCTTGTCTAATGACTGTATTTTACAGGTATTTTCTCAGAGGTTTGTTATTTGTAAGTCGCTCTGGATAAGAGCGTCTGCTAAATGACGTACATGTAAGTGTAATTTGTTGCAGTGTTTTTTATCAGGAGTTATCAAAATTGCTCTTGCCGATCAACTGCGTTATGCAGGATTTTCTGTTCAAGGCCAGTGCTACTACATCTGATTCTACTACTCAGCTGTTCATCAAGACCTCACCTGTTCATCGAGACCTCACCTGTTCATCGAGACCTCACCTGTTCATCGAGACCTCACCTGTTCATCGAGACCTCACCTGTTCATCGAGACCTCACCTGTTCATCGAGACCTCACCTGTTCATCGAGACCCCACCTATTCATCAAGACCTCACCTGTTCATCGAGACCTCACCTGTTCATCGAGACCTCACCTGTTCATCGAGACCTCACCTGTTCATCGAGACCTCACCTGTTCATCGAGACCTCACCTGTTCATCGAGACCATGAATAGAAGAAATCAGCTGTGGTAGAACTTTCCTTGAACAAAAAAAGCCTGCATAAACCTGTATCTTGTCAAGAGCGATTGTGGCCATCCCTGAATTGTATTTACAAAGTTGACTATATCTGATGAATGTACATTTGGTTATACATGTTATATTTAGTGATAACTCACCTTTGTTTACAGGTAACGTAGTACTAGGCCTTTCTTCAGTTAACCATAAGGTACATTTACATGTAAATAGTTAATGGGTACATGTTGATTATTTGTGTAGTTTCTAGGAGCTCGATTGTCTTAAAAGAGATCAGGGAATTTTTGGCCAGTTTACTCCATATTGGCTTAAATGGGTTTCTGGTTTTTCGCTTCCCTCTGGAATATCAGCTGTTAATATTAACTAAATACTAACAACTACATTATTTCTGTTGACATTTGACATTGTTGTTTACTTTTACTTAACTTGTTTTACTGTGTTATTATAATGCTGTATAATCGTCTTCCGGTGTAAAAACCATGGAAATTAAAAAACAAATTATAAACTGGGTGGTTCGAGCCCTGAATGCTGATTGGCTGACAGCTGTGGTATATCAGACCGTATACCACGGGTATGACAAAACGTTTATTTTTACTGCTCTAATTACGTTGGTAACCAGTTTATAATAGCAATAAGACACCTCAGGGGTTTGTGGTATATGGCCAATATACCACGGCTAAGGGCTGTATCCAGGCTCTCCGCGTTGCGTCGTACGTAAGAACAGCCCTTAGCCGTGGTATATTGGCCATATACCACACCCCCTCGGGTCTTATTGCTTAATTATAATGTTGTATGATAATGTTGCATAATTACCTTCCTGTTTGAGAAGGTTTGAATCCTAAGCAACCTGACCAATTATGTACCAAAGTGTGTTTCTGCCGTGCCTAATATGCATTAGGCTATCAAGCTGTGTATTGGATAACAGCACAATTATTATTTTAACTCTTTTTCGGGCTTGGGCTCATAGGCCTATGCGAATGACTCATGACTGCCGGTGTGGCGGTAATACGGTCACCGGAACAGCCCTAAACCTGACCCTACCAGGAAGGAAGGGAACTCTGACCCTACCAGGAAGGAAGGGAACACTGACCCTACCAGGAAGGAAGGGAACTCTGACCCTACCAGGAAGGAAGGGAACTCTGACCCTACCAGGAAGGAAGGGAACTCTGACCCTACCAGGAAGGAAGGGAACTCTGACCCTACCAGGAAGGAAGGGAACTCTGACCCTACCAGGAAGGAAGGGAACTCTGACCCTACCAGGTAGGAAGGGAACTCTGACCCTACCAGGTAGGAAGGGAACTCTGACCCTACCAGGTGCCTGCACACAGTTTGAAGTACAATACCAACATAGCTACTGTAGTAGGTCAAAGCTGTGTGCTGGAAAACCTTGGTGGAGCATGGGTGGAGTAGCCATTGTGGTGTACCTTGGTGGAGCATGGGTGGAGGAGGCATTGTGGTGCTCATGAATTTCCTTTATTTTTCGGCTTCAGACCAATGCCTATTCTCACTTAAAACTTAGTTTTTTGTTTTGTGATATACTGTATTCTAGTCATAGCTTATCCTATATAACTACTGCCGTAAGCACCTTTTCTATTCATATACCGTCCATACTGCCTATACACACCATTAAATGTATATATTTATTTATTTAAATTCCGGACTCGGAATATTGCTTGTTCTGATATTTCTTAATTTCTTGTCCTTTCTTTTTTAACTTTTGGATTATGTGTGTATTGTTATTGTGTTGCTAGATACTTCTGCATTGTTGGAGCCAGAAACATAAGCATTTCACTGCACCTATGATAACATCAACAAAACTGTTCACGCGACCAATAAACTTTGATTTGATTTTAGATATATACAGTGCATTCGGAAAGTATTCAGACCCATTGACTTTTTCCACATTTTGTTATCTTACAGCCTTATTCAAAAATGGATTAAATAAATAAAAACTAATCAATCTACACACAATACCCAATAATGACAAAGCGAAAACAGGTTTTTAGAAATTTTTGCAAATTTATAACAAATAAAAAACAGAAATACCTTATTTACATACTGTAATTATTCAGACCCTTTGCTATGAGACACGAAATTGAGCTCAAGTGCATCCTGTTTCCATTGATCCTCCTTAAGATGTTTCTACAACTTAGCATATGTGGGATCTCCTTCAAGACTGTTGGAAAAGCATTCCAGGTGAAGCTGGTTGAGAGAATGCCAAGAGTGTGCAAAGCTGTCATCAAGGCAAAGGCTGGCTATTTGAAGAATCTCAAACATAAAATATATTTTGATTTGTTTAACACTTTTTTGCTTACTACATGATTCCATATGTGTTATTTCATAGTTTTGATGTCTTCACTATTATTCTACAATGTAAAAAAATTGTCAAAAAAAAAAAAAATAACACCTTGAATGAGTAGGTGTGTCCAAACTTTTGACTGGTAGTGTATGTAAATGTCATTTTTCAGTTTTTTCTTTGTAATAAATTTGCTAAAAAATTCTAAAAACCTGTTTTTGCTCTATTCAATATGGGGTATTGTGTGTAGATTGATGATGGGGAAAATACAGTTTTATCCATTTTAGAATAAGGCTGTAACTTATCAAAATGTTGAAAAAGTCAAGGGGATTGAATACTTTCCCAAGGCACTTTATTATGCCTGTTGTTTATCGAGTGGCTCAGATTAGCATTAGCTAGTTGTGGTTACATTTTTCCATCCTGCTCAGTAACATCAGTAAACTGTTCGACAACCGCTGGGCTCAACTCCAGGGATGTGCCCCAAACGGCACCCTATTCCCTAAACAGTGCACTGGTACTCAAATGGGACTTGGACCCAGGTACCTGAGACTGTCAGTTCAAGACCTTAGCTATTAAGAAAGAGGCTAAAACCTCTTGATGAAGTTACTTGTTGTTATACTAACTAACTACAAAGGAGTGGACTAAACACATGCAGCTCTGTGACTAGACTAAACACATGCAGCTCTGTGACTAGACTAAACACATGCAGCTCTGTGACTAGACTAAACACATGCAGCTCTGTGACTAGGCTAAACACATGCAGCTCTGTGACTAGACTGAACACATGCAGCTCTGTGACTAGGCTAAACTCAGAAATCAAAGGAGTGGACTAAACACATGCAGCTCTGTGACTAGGCTAAACACATGCAGCTCTGTGACTAGACTAAACACATGCAGCTCTGTGACTAGACTAAACACATGCAGCTCTGTGACTAGACTAAACACATGCAGCTCTGTGACTAGACTAAACACATGCAGCTCTGTGACTAGACTAAACACATGCAGCTCTGTGACTAGGCTAAACACATGCAGCTCTGTGACTAGACTAAACACATGCAGCTCTGTGACTAGGCTAAACTCAGAAATCAAAGGAGTGGATTAAACACATGCAGCTCTGTGACTAGGCTAAACACATGCAGCTCTGTGACTAGACTGAACACATGCAGCTCTGTGACTAGGGTAAACACATGCAGCTCTGTGACTAGGCTAAACACATGCAGCTCTGTGACTAGGCTAAACACATGCAGCTCTGTGACTAGACTAAACACATGCAGCTCTGTGACTAGACTGAACACATGCAGCTCTGTGACTAGGCTAAACTCAGAAATCAAAGGAGTGGACTAAACACATGCAGCTCTGTGACTAGGCTAAACACATGCAGCTCTGTGACTAGACTAAACACATGCAGCTCTGTGACTAGACTAAACACATGCAGCTCTGTGACTAGACTAAACACATGCAGCTCTGTGACTAGACTAAACACATGCAGCTCTGTGACTAGACTAAACACATGCAGCTCTGTGACTAGGCTAAACACATGCAGCTCTGTGACTAGACTAAACACATGCAGCTCTGTGACTAGGCTAAACTCAGAAATCAAAGGAGTGGATTAAACACATGCAGCTCTGTGACTAGGCTAAACACATGCAGCTCTGTGACTAGACTGAACACATGCAGCTCTGTGACTAGGGTAAACACATGCAGCTCTGTGACTAGGCTAAACACATGCAGCTCTGTGACTAGACTGAACACATGCAGCTCTGTGACTAGACTGAACACATGCAGCTCTGTGACTAGGCTAAACACATGCAGCTCTGTGACTAGGCTAAACACATGCAGCTCTGTGACTAGACTAAACACATGCAGCTCTGTGACTAGGCTAAACACATGCAGCTCTGTGACTAGACTGAACACATGCAGCTCTGTGACTAGACTGAACACATGCAGCTCTGTGACTAGGCTAAACACATGCAGCTCTGTGACTAGACTAAACACATGCAGCTCTGTGACTAGGCTAAACACATGCAGCTCTGTGACTAGACTAAACACATGCAGCTCTGTGACTAGGCTAAACTCAGAAATCACCAGTAGCACTCAGTGGAGCCAGTAGAGCCCACCCCATAATGATCAGCTTCAGCTAGTGGTCACTCCACCTGACAACCACCCAGCAGCCACCTCATTCCTAGCTAACACTTTTCCTACCCACATAATGCAGGCTTCAGGTGAGCACACCTGAGTGATGTAACACTCTCAACCACTTTATAACTGACTTTATAACTACAATCACGATATGAGAGAGGGGTGAGAGAGAGAGAGAGAGAGAGAGAGAGAGAGAGAGAGAGAGATAGAGAGAGAGAGAGAGAGAGAGAGAGAGAGAGAGAGAGAGAGAGCGAGAGAGAGAGAGAGAGGAGGTGAAGTTGCCTCAGGTTCAGAGGCTGGGTGTCTGTGGTCTGCTCTAATAACACAGATGTGTGTCCACACCCTGACTTTGTGTGTGTCCACACCCTGACTTTGTGTGTGTCCACCCATTTTGACTGTACAGACTGTTTCTGTACTTAGTGAGGGAGTGGTCGGGGTTGGTGCACAGCTGCACAGTAACAATGGAAACTCTAGTGACGTCACACACAGGAGGAGATGAGTCCACAAACACACCGTGTGACTTAGGTACATACTGTCAAGTCTTCAACTCATACACCGAACAAGGCAGTCCACTGTGATTTTTAGCAGCTTTGCTTTTCACAACGATTTGCTTTTTACTTGGATTTTACTCTACACTCTTAGAAAACAGGGTTCCAAAAGGGGTTTTCGGCTGTCCCCATAGGAGAACCCTTTTTGGTTCCAGGTAGAACCCTTTTTGGTTCCAGGTAGAACCCTTTTTGGCTCCAGGTAGAACCCTTTTTGGCTCCAGGTAGAACCCTTTTTGGCTCCAGGTAGAACCCTTTTTGGTTCCAGGTAGAACCCTTTTTGGCTCCAGGTAGAACCCTTTTTGGTTCCAGGTAGAACCCTTTTTGGTTCCAGGTAGAACCCTTTTTGGTTCCAGGTAGAACCTTCTGTGGAAAGGGTTTTACATGGAACCCAAAAGGGTTCTACCTAGAACCAAAAGGGTTCTACCTGGAACCAAAAATGGTTCTTCAAAGGGTTCTCCTACGGGGACAGCCAAATAACCATTTTAGGTTCTAGATAGAACCTTTTTTTCTAAGAGTGTAAGTGACCGTTCTTTGGGAGTAAGCAACAATAAAAACAGACAGAAAGGGACAATGAACAGAGAGATAAAAGAGAGAAGAGAGAGAGAGAGAGCGAGAGAGAGAGAGAGAGAGAGAGAAGAGAGAGAGAGAGAGAGAGAGAGAGAGAGAGAGAGAGAGAGAGAGAGAGAGAGAGAGAGAGAGAGAGAGAGAGAGAGAGAGAGAGAGAGAGAGAGAGAGAGAGAGAGAGAGAGAGAGAGAGAAGGTAGGGAGAGAGTATACAAGGTCTGAGGTCATCTGCCTTTGGCCTAAAGACCAGGGCCCGTATCCTTAAAGATTCTGAGAATCCTTTCAGAGAGCTCCTAACTTAACCTAAAAATTCCTTGCCAGGAGTTTTAGCTTAGAAGTGATTCCAGAACATTTTCAGTGAACTCTGAGCCAGGAATGGATGAAAAATCCTATCTTAGTGAGGAGGTGTGGTTGACCCCGTTGCTAGGTATGAGTCATCATTTCAAAAGCCGTGATTGGTTGATCCTACAAGTTTGATGAAAATGAACTTTTGGTGATAATGAGCAAAGGATGTACCCTCAAATCAATAAACATAATTATACACTCTAATCTTATGCAGACTATAATTGTAAATAATATTTCACATTCAAGAAAATATCTGGAAAATGAATAGTAAGCTGTAGGGGTTATAGCCTAACATTAGAATCTAAAATATGTGAAAACTTAAGCTCATTACACCCTGTTCAAATAATGATTTGTGTCTCATTTGCTCATATTAATATCCTAGCTGGCATATTTTGTACTTTCACTTCCATATGGACCCCATTGAAAACAAGATGGCCTATCTCAAGGGGCTGTCCTTAATGAAGTAGAAATTGCAACGTTACAACTCAGTGTGAACTTAACGAGGGTAACACAGCTCAGCTTTTAACAATGTCTGTGATTGCTGGCTGGTCTATTTATGAAGGCTTGTTAACAAATATCCTACAAACACAGAAAATGGAGAAAAAAAGGAATCGCAAGCCGAACTGGACTGAGGAGCAAGGTTTGTTGCTGGCCCAGTTGGTGAACGAACATAAAGGTATGTTACGAGGAACATTTGGCCCAACTGTCACTAGCCAAGGCAAGAGGCGCGCCTGGGACACAATATCCCAAACAATCAATGCCTCTTTTCCACTGGTGGTGCGGACAGGCGACGATTGTGAGAAAAGGTGGTATGTGCTGCAGTCCAAGGCAAAAGATGAGATTGCAGCACACAAGCGGGAATCCTCACTCACAGGTGAGCAAAATACTATGGCCTACCACATAATCTGGCAATTTGCTCCTGCTGGCAAAGTTAATTTACATGCCTAAGTACTGTGTTCATTGACTGTTTCTTTCTAGGGGGTGGACCACCTGCAAAGCGGCTGTCCCAGGTGGCCGACACTGTCTTTCAAGTCCTGGGACACTCTGAGGTCAGTGTCACCGGGCTGCCAACAGGCATTGACACGTCAATGATGCAGGCCCTTGAAATGCAGCAAAGGTAGGACACAGGGTTATTCATATCAACAGTGTTTATTCATTGCAGAAGCCATTTCATGTGTTATCCATGCTCATTGTATTAAATTAATTTAATCAAAACAATAATTAAACTAGGCCTATGTATTTCTGTAGCATGGAGCCATCACAAGAACCGGGCCCATCAAGTTTGCCGCCTGAACCATCTGCAGCTGCTACTCAGGATAGCCCGGCGGATCAAACACCATTCCCATCCGCAGCACCTGCTCCGTCAGCATCCCTGCAGGAGAGAAGATTGCAACTCACAATTGATGTGTTTGAACAACAAAAAAAAGTCCTTTCCCTTCAGGAGGAGTACTACCGCCTTAAAATTGAACACCTAAAAAATAAACCATTTAGAGATTGTGTTCTGTGTCTTGCATTTAACAGTTGCAGGTGATGTGCAGTAAAACTGTGGTAGTTCTTAATACCATCACAAGTTCTCAAATGACATGGGGCTACAGCTTGCCTGAAATGTAAATTTGTGAAGTTTGCCCTGTAAGGCAGTCCACTCTGGGCTAGGTTCCCCTGTGGAATGTGAATATCTTCTTCACCACCATCCTCATCGTTGTCTCCATCCTCATCCTCATCGCCATCCTCCAGAGGTTCTGCAATCTGTCTAACCTTGCAAATATTGTGTAATATTGCACAGGCTATGATGAGTTTGCTGACTTTTTCAGGCCTCAGCCGCACCTCTCCGTGGAGAACATGAAAGCGCCTCTTAAGCTGGCCTATGCCACGCTCCACCACCGCTCTTGTTGTCTTGTGGGCCCTACAATAGAATACAGACCTTTAATTATTTGATGGAAATATTGCACTACTTGGATGCTCTAACATATTGCTTGCATTTCATTTCCATGATTTTTGTATTGTTTGGCTTACCTGTTATAGTTTAGTTGGGGCCCTTGGCGTGGCTGGAGGTAAGGTGTAAGGAGCCATGGTTTGCATGGGTAGCCACTGTCCCCTAACAAGTGGCAATTAGCTGGCACATAGCGTCTCTCAAAAAGCTGTCTGATGCCACTCTCGGAGAGCATTCTCGCATCATGTGTGGAGCCTGGCCATTTAGCCACAATGTCCAAAATCTTCCAGGCCGCATTGAACACTATTTGCACATTGATGCTGTGGAAATTCTTCCTGTTAACAAAGACAGCCTCGTCCTCTGATGGCGCAATTATTCTCACATGTGTTCCATCAATTACACCCACAACGCCAGGGAATCCTGCAATGTCCATAAATGCCCTTTTATGTGTGTGTAAAGTGCGGGCATCCAGCGGGAATGAAACAAATTGTGTCACAATATTAGGTTGTGACAAAGCTGTCAGTGTTTGGGTGATGACTCTGCTGACGGAGGATTGGGACAGACCCAAGTCATCACTGCTGCATTGTTGCATTTTCCCTGTTGCCAAATACCTCAGGGTTGTGTTTACTTTCTTCTCCGGTGTAATAGCGTTGTGGCGTCGAGTTGGTGAAGTAATTGCATCTCTAAGGAGATCCACCACAAACATGATTCCTGCACGATCCAATCTGTAGCGTCTCAATAATTCCCTGTCATCCAGTGTTTGCAGGACATCTCTCCTGCCTCCTCTGTTGGCCATTTTGTGCAGCTGCTTAGGGTAACTCCTAAGCCACTAAAAGTCCTCTTCCCTGCTCTTAGCAGATCTCGCCTTAGGAGCCCTTTTAAGCGCTAGGACTCTTGAGGAATAGCTTTTATATTAACTGGGATTTTCGTGTCACTTTTAGGGGAAATTCTAAGAAAACGTCATGCCTCTGAGAATTTTCTTAGAATTTGGCCGCTAGGAGCCACTTTTTGCACAAAAATTCTTTAGAGATACGGGCCCAGGAACCCAGACTTCGTCAAAGAAATAGGAAATACATCCTACAAGAAAAACGGTATAGAGGAGATGGACCCACTGGTTGCCTTCTAGGATACAGAGAGCTGGTAGTCCCATCCACCAAACTATCAGGTGTGAAACAGGGAAGAGACTCAGGGGGTATACTAATTTGGTATAGAGCAGACCTAACCCACTCTATTAAATTAGTCAAAACAGGAACATTTTATGTCTGGCTAGAAATTAATAAGGAAATTATCTCAACAGAGAAAAATGTCCTCATGTGTGCTACCTATATCCCCCCAATAGAATCCCCATACTTTAACGATGACAGCTTCTCCATCCTAGAGTGGGAGATCAAAAATGTCCAGGCCCAGGGACATGTACTAGTCTGTGGCGACCTAAATGCCAGAACTGGACAAGAACCTGACACCGTCAGCACACAGGGGGACAAACACCTACCTGGAGGTGACAGCATTCCCTCCCCCATATGCCCCCCTAGACACATAACCAACAAAAACGGGTCACGACTCCTGCAGCTCTGTCGCACGCTGGGTATGTACATAGTCAATGGTAGGCTTCGAGGGGACTCCTATGGTAGGTACACCTATAGCTCATCTCTTGGCGGTAGTATTGTAGACTACTTTATCACAGACCTCAACCCAGAGTCTCTCAGAGCGTTCACAGTCAGTCCACTGACACCCCTATCAGATCACAGCAAAATCACAGTCTACTTGAACAGAGCTATGCTCAATCATGAGGCATCAAAGCAAAAGGAACTGAATAATATTAAGAAATGCTATAGGTGGAAGGAATGTAGTAAAAAAAAAAAAAAAAAAATAGTATGGAAATCTACCAAAAAACAATTAGGCAACAACAAATTCAATCCCTTTTAGACAACTTCCTGGACAAAATGTTTCACTGTAATAGTGAAGGTGTAAACTTGGCAGTAGAAAACCTTAACAGTATATTTGATCTCTCAGCTTCCCTATCAAATTATTTTTTTCAAGCAGACAACTTAAGAATATTAACAACATTGACAAATGGTTTGATGAAGAATGCAAAAACCTAAGAAAGAAATTGAGAAACCTATCCAACCAAAAACATAGAGACCCAGAAAACCTGAGCCTACGCCTTCACTATGGTGAATCACTAAAACAATACAGAAATACACTACGGAAAAAGAAGGAACAGCACGTCAGAAATCAGCTCAATGTAATTGAAGAATCCATAGACTCTAACCACTTCTGGGAAAATGTGAAAACTCTAAACAAACAACAACACGAAGAGTTATCTATCCAAAACAGAGATATATGGGTAAACCACTTATCCAATATTTTTGGCCCTATAACAAAGAACAAATTGCAAAAACATACAGTGAGGGGAAAAAAGTATTTGATCCCCTGCTGATTTTGTACGTTTTCCCACTGACAAAGACATGATCAGTCTATAATTTTAATGGTAGGTTTATTTGAACAGTGAGAGACAGAATAACAACAACAAAATCCAGAAAAACGCACGTCAAAAATGTTATAAATTGATTTGCATTTTAAATGAGGGAAATAAGTATTTGACCCCCTCACAATCAGAAAGATTTCTTGCTCCCAGGTGTCTTTTATACAGGTAACGAGCTGAGATTAGGAGCACACTCTTAAAGGGAGTGCTCCTAATCTCAGTTTGTTACCTGTATAAAAGACACCTGTCCACAGAAGCAGTCAGTCAATCAGATTCCAAACTCTCCACCATGGCCAAGACCAAAGAGCTCTCCAAGGATGTCAGGGACAAGATTGTAGACCTACACAAGGCTGGAATGGGCTACAAGACCATCGGCAAGCAGCTTAGTGAGAAGGTGACAACAGTTGGTGCGATTATTCACAAATGGAAGAAACACAAAAATAACTTTCAATCTCCCTCGGCCCGGGATGTGGCGCTCGCTGAGGCTGAGCCTTCACATCACTGATATTAATACAGGAATCGTAAGTAATATTGTAATAATTCATGTGAATGTGATAATAAAATCATCTGTGTGCTCCATTGATGTCTGTTTGTGCAGAGCTTGATTAGTAATGCCTAGGAATCTCCAATGTAATTTGAGAAAACATATACCGTGTAAAGAGTTTATGGTTTATGCAATTCATCATTACAACTGACTGAACAGTCGCTGATGCTACATCTCAGTGTGAATGATTTCTCATATTTCCCCCCTTTCAGGGGTGTAACGTTACAATTCTATAGCTAATAGGCTATGTGTGTGTACAGTGCATTCGGAAAGTATTCAGACCCCTTGACGTTTTCCACATTTTGTTATGCTACAGCCTTATTCTAAAATTGATGAAATTAATATTTTTCCTCATCAATCTACACACAATACCCCATAATGATAAAGCAAAAACAGGTTTTTAGAAAATGTTGCCATTTTTTATTTATTTTTTAAAGAACAGAAATACCTTATTTACATAAGTATTCAGACCCTTTGCTATGAGACTCGAAATTGAGCTCAGGTGCATCCTGTTTCCATTGATCATCCTTGAGATGTTTCTACAACTTGATTGGAGTCCACCTGCGGTAAATTCAATTGATTGGACATGATTTGGAAAGGCACACACCTGTCTATATAAGGTACCACAGTTGACAGTGCATGTCAGAGCAAAAACCAAGCCATGAGGTTGAAGAAATTGTCCATAAAGCTCAGAGACAGGATTGTGTCGAGGCACAGATCTGGGGAAGAGTACCAAAATTTTTTTGCAGCATTGAAGGTCCCCAAGAACACAGTGGCCTCCATCATTCTTAAATGGAAGAAGTTTGGAACCACTAAGACTCTTCCTAGAGCTGGCCGTCCGGCCAAACTGAGCAATCAGGGGAGAAGTGCCTTGGTCAGGGAGGTGACCAAAAACCCGATGGTCACTGACAGAGCTCCAGAGTTCCTCTGTGTAGATGGGAGAAACTTCCAGAAGGACAACCATCTCTGCAGCACTCCACCGATCAGGCCTTTATGGTAGAGTGGCCAGACGGAAGCCACTCCACAGTAAAAGGCACATGACAGCCCGTTTGGAGTTTACCAAAAGGCACCTAAAGGACTCTCAGACCATGAGAAACAAGATTCTCTGGTCTGATGAAACCAAGATTGAAGTCTTTGGCCTGAATGCCAAGCGTCACGTTTGGAGGAAACCTGGCACCATCCCTATGGTGAAGCATGGTGGTGGCAGCATCATGCTGTGGGGATGTTTTTCAGCGGCAGGGACTGGGAGACTAGTCAGGATCGAGGGAAAGATGAACGTTGCAAAGTACAGAGAGATCCTTGATGAAAACATGCTCCAAAACATGCTCCAGAGCACACAGCCAACACAACGCAGGAGTGGCTTCGGAACAAGTCTCTGAATGTCCTGGAGTGGCCCAGCCGGAGCCCGGACTTGAACCCGATCGAACATCTCTGGAGAGACCTGAAAATAGCTGTGCAGCGACACTCCCCATCCAACCTGACAGAGCATGAGAGGATCTGCAGAGAAGAATGGGAGAAACTCCCCAAATAGAGAGGTGTGTCAAATTTGTAGCGTCATACCCAAGAAGACTCGAGGCTGTAATCGCTGCCAAAGGTGCTTCAACAAGGTACTGAGTAAAGGGTCTAAATACTTATGTAAATGTCATATTTTTATTTTTATTTATTTTTTTAATCGAAAAACCTGTTTTTCCTTGGTCATTGTTGGGTATTGTGTGTAGATTGATGAGGGAAAAAAACATTTCATCCATTTTAGAATAAGGCTATAACGTAACAAAATGTGGAAAAAGTCAAGGGGTCTTAATACTTTCCGAATGCACTGTAGATCAACTGAGATGAATGAACCCATAGCAGCCAAGGTGATAATGGCTAGGGTCATTTTGTATTTTATGTTGCTGTTCTCCTAAAAGCATTTTAAGTTTTTTTTTTTTTTTTTATTGTATAGAAATCTAGTAAATGAGCTTCAACTTTCAAAAAAATTCTGGTTATGGCCCTGAAAGAATGATCTTCTGTTTAATCATGTAGATATCCTTAGATTTTTTTATAGACTGGACACCTTGATTTGTGTCTAGGGTCGCTTTACTCAAGCCCCCTGGGAGTGTGTGTGTGTGTGTGTGTGTGTGTGTGTGTGTGTGTGTGTGTGTTCATTCGTGTGAAAAGAAACCCCCCACTGTCCGCCCCCTTCTCGACACCGAGGCCTATGCAAGCAAGCATCCACCCCCCCTTCTCCTTTCAGTTCAGCGCTTTCCCCCCTGTACTCCTGCCGCCATGTTCTTCTGAGGCAGGATGACAGACGGGCAGAACAGAGTCAGGGACAAAGTCTGTGACTAAAACCGACGGTTTAACTCTGCTTTTCGGAGTATGACCGAGGGATTTTAAAGCCGGTGGAGGGTTTCCGTTTTTTTATTTGAAACATTAGAGTCGTTCCGATTTACAGCGAGATCGGTGCGTCCGAATGTATATTTGGTTTTCCAATGGCGTAGGGACCTTTTATAAAGGCAGATCTTTTTACATATTTGGGGTCGGTGGGGGCCCTCCGGTCGAATCTATAACCACATCTAGTCCGTTAACGGAAAGAAAAATACATTGAATAAATGTGAAATAGAAGAACACATTTCAACATTCGTTACTGTCTCTGAACGGAGAGCTTGCGATACCAACGGGATTTAATAGGTGTTTTGGACGTTTAACTGATTATCGAAGACTCATAATTTGCAGTCTACGAGGTTTTAAAGACGAAGACGAAAGGGGAAACATTGTTTCCTTCCGTGAAGCCCGACTGTGAACGGATTCCAAGATGACAGGCTCAACCCCCGCGGACATGGTGAGAGATTTTTTAACTATTTGCACATCGTACATATCCATAATATGACATATGTCTCTATTCCACTATAACTTGTGTGAGTGTAATGTTTACATGTCATTTTCATTGTTTATTTCACTTTTGTTTATTATCTATTTAACTTACTTTGCCAATGTTAACATACGTTTCCCATGCCAATAAAGCCCTTTTAATTGAATTGAGAATGTGCCAATGAACGTTTCAGAAGAAATGTAACCCGTTCGGTGCATGCCGCTTTGCCCTCCAACGTCAAACACGTATTGCGAATAGGTATATGATACATGGTTATCTTCCCACTAGGCACAGACGTCAATTCAACATCTATTCCAACTTTGGTTTAACCATTGTGTTATAGATGCGGTAAAGAGGTCAATGGAACTCGTACCAAACAATGGACATGCCATGGAAACGCGTGTGGGAAAGCCCCCACCATTAAGGCTATTGTTTATATATGTGTATTTCACACTATGTTGTGGTAGGAATCGGAGTATAACGCTTGTATGGATGTCAACCCCAATACATGTTCATGTCATCGTCACCAATCAACTGCATTGCAGTTAAAAACGACTTTGACTACCACCACCGATTTCTGTATGCTAGCTATGCTACCAGCTTATACGAACAGGAGTTTGCTATCTAAACCTGACAAATAACAACTTCTAAATGTTATGCACCGAAAACAGCCAAACATATCCAAACATTGTGGGCCAGTTACAATACATAAATCATGACAGATTTGACGAATATCCACTTTGTTAGATCATATTTGTTGAATATGCTCCAATCCGGTGTCCTGGTCTGCATCCATTGAGCTCTTTACAGCATCTACACTACCGGTCAAAAGTTGTACGACACCTGCTCATTCAAGGGTTTGTCTTTATGTAGAATAATAGTGAAGACATCAAAACTATGAAATAACACATATGGAATCATGTAGTAATATATTTTATATTTGAGATTCTTCAAATAGCCACCCTTTGCCTTGATGACAGCTTTGCACACTCTTGGCATTCTCTCAACCAGCTTCACCTGGAATGCTTTTCCAACAGTCTTGAAGGGGATCCCACATATGCTGAGCACTTGTTGGCTGCTTTTCCTTCACTCTGCCGTCCGACTCATCCCAAACCATCTAAATTTGGTTGAGATCGGGGGATTGTGGAGTCCAGGTCATCTGATGCAGCACTCCATCACTCTCCTTCTTGGTAAAATAGCCCTTACACAGCCTGGAGGTGTGTTGGGTCATTGTCCTGATGAAAAACAAATGATAGTCCCACTAGTCCCAAACCAGATTGGATGGCGTATCGCTGCAGAATGCTGTGGTAGCCATGCGGATTAAGTATGCTTTGAATTCTAAATAAATCACAGACAGTGTCACCAGCAAAGCACCCCCACACCATAACACCTCCTCCTCCATGCTTCACGGTGGGAAATACACATGCAGAGATCATCCATTCACCAACACCGCATCTCACAAAGACACAGCGGTTGGAACCAAAAATCTCCAATTTGGACTCCAGACCAAAGGACAGATTTCCTCAGTCTAATGTCCATTGATCGTGTTTCTTGGCCCAAGCAAGTCTCTTCTTCTTATTGGTGTCCTTTAGTAGTGGTTTATTTGCAGCAATTTGACCATGAAGGCCTGATTCACGCAGTCTCCTCTGAACAATTGATGTTAAGATGTGTCTGTTACTTGAACTCTGTGAAGCATTTATTTGGGCTGCAATTTCTGAGGCTGGTAACTCTAATGAACTTATCCTCTGCAGCAGAGGTAACTCTGGGTCTTCCTTCCCTGTGGCGGTCCTCATGAGAGCCAGTTTCATCATAGCGCTTGATGGTTTTTGCAACTGCACTTGAAGAAACTTTCAAAGTTCTTGAAATGTTCCCTATTGACTGACCTTCATGTCTTAAAGTAATGATGGACTGTTGTTTCTCTTTGCTTATTTGAGCTGTTCTTGCCATAATATGGACTTGGTCTTTTACCAAATAGGGCTATCTTCTGTATACCACCCCTACCTTGTCACAACACAACTGATTGGCTTAAACGCATTAAGAAGGAAAGAAATTCCACAAATTAACTTTTAACAAGGCACACCTGTTAATTGAAATGCATTCCAGGTGACTACCTCATGAAGCTGGTTGAGAGAATGCCAAGAGTGTGCAAAGCTGTCATCAAGGCAAAGGGTGGCTACTTTGAAGAATCTCAAATATAAAATATATTTGGATATGTTTAACACTTTTTTGGTTACTACATGATTCCATATGTGTTATTTCATAGTTTTGATGTCTTCACTATTATTCTACAATGTAGAAAATAGTAAAAATAAAGAAAAACCCTTGAATGAGCAGATGTTCTAAAACCTTTGACCGGTAGTGTAGATATATATTTTTTAAGAAAAATAAGTGTTAAGTAAAAAATAAAAAATAAAACAAATAATTTAAAGAGCAGCAGTAAAATAACAGTAGGGAGGCTGTATACAGGGGGTACCGGTACAGAGTCAATGGGAAATAACAGTAGGGAGGCTATATACAGGGGGGTACCGGTACATGTCAATGTGTAATAACAGTAGGGAGGCTATATACAGGGGGGTACCGGTACAGGTCAATGTGTAATAACAGTAGGGAGGCTATATACAGGGGGTACCGGTACAGAGTCAATGGGAAATAACAGTAGGGAGGCTATATACAGGGGGTACCGGTACAGAGTCAATGGGAAATAACAGTAGGGAGG
Source organism: Coregonus lavaretus (assembly GCF_964263955.1). NCBI lineage: Eukaryota > Metazoa > Chordata > Actinopteri > Salmoniformes > Salmonidae > Coregonus > Coregonus lavaretus. The sequence continues at coordinate 109,978 of NW_028164896.1, forward strand.
CTATATACAGGGAGTACCGGTACAGAGTCAATGTGAAATAACAGAAGGGAGGCTATATACAGGGGGTACCGGTACAGAGTCAATGGGAAATAACAGTAGGGAGGCTATATACAGGGGGGTACTGGTACAGAGTCAATGTGCGGGGGCACAGGTTAGTCGAGGTAATTGAGGTAATATGTACATGTGGGTAGAGTTAAAGTGACTATGCATAGATAACAAACAGAGTATTCTTCTATATGTATGCACGCATGACTGTAAGTCGCTTTGGATAAAAGCGTCTGCTAAATGGCATATTATTATTATTATATTATATAGGGAAGAATAGAACAACTCGGAAGATAACCACATGAATCTATCAAATAATACTTTATTTTGGCTATTCAGATGGCTATAATTTATTTTCAATTTACTAAAAGGTTAATGATTAAAGGATATTTGGTATTAAATAGGGAAAAGAATGAGAAGCACAGACTTGACATTTCGCTGCTGTCTGTGTGACTTAACGTGGTGTTCCCCAGGCATGCACGGACTCACTGCTTATCTACTGTATACAGCGCATTCGGAAAGTATTCAGACCCCTTGACTTTTTCCACATTTTGTTATGTTACAGCCTTATTCTAAAATTGATTAAATTGTCCCCCCCCCCCCCCCCTCATTAATCTACCTACACACAATACCCCATAATGGCAAAGCACAAATGCATTTTTGCGAATTTATAAAAACAATATGACTGAAATATCACATTTACACATTTAAGTATTCAGACACTTTACTCATTACTTTGTTGAAGCACCTTTGGCAGCGATTACAGCCTCCAGTCTTCTTGGGTATGACACAACAAGCTTTGCACACCTGTATTTGGGGAGGTTCTCCCATTCTTCTCTGCTGATCCTCTCAAGCTCTGTCAGGTTGGATGGGGAGCGTTGCTGCACAGCTATTTTCAGGTCTCTCCAGAGATGTTCGATTGGGTTCAAGTCCGGGCTCTGGCTGGGCCACTCAAGGACATTCAGAGACTTGTCCCGAAGCCACTCCTGCGTTGTCTTGGCTGTGTGCTTAGGGTCGTTGTCTTGTTGGAAGGTGAACCTTCGCCCCAGTCTGAGGTCCTAAGCGCTCTGGAGCAGGTTTTCATCAAGGATCTCTCTGTACTTTGCTCCATTCATCTTTCCCTCAATCCTGACTAGTCTCCCAGTCCCTGCCGCTGAAAACCATCCCCACAGCATGATGCTGCCACCACCATGCTTCACCGTAGGGATGGTGCCAGGTTTCCTCCAGATGTGACGCTTGGCATTCAGGCCAAAGAGTTCAATCTTGGTTTCATCAGACCAGAGAATCTTGTTTCTCATGGTCTGAGAGTCCTTTAGGTGTCTTTTGGCAAACTCCAAGCGGGCTGTCATGTGCCTTTTACTGAGGAGTGGCTTCCGTCTGGCCACTCTACCATAAAGGTCTGATTGGTGGAGTGCTGCAGAGATGGTTGTCCTTCTGGAAGGTACTCCCATCTCCACAGAGGAACTCTGGAGCTCTGTCAGAGTGACCATCGGGTTCTTGGTCACCTCCCTGACCAAGGCCCTTCTCCCTCGATTGCTGTGTTTGGCCGGGCGACCAGCTCTAGGAAGAGTATTGGTGGTTCTAAACTTCTTTCATTTAAAAATGATGGTGCCACTGTGTTCTTGGGGACCTTCAATGCTGCAGAAATGTTTTAGTACCCTTCCCCAGATCTGTGCGTCGATACAATCCTGTTTCGGAGCTCTACGGACAATTCCTTCGACCTCATGGCTTGGTTTCTGCTCAGACATGCGCTGTCAACTGTGGGACCTTATATAGACAGGTGTGTGCCTTTCCAAATCATGTCGAATCAATTGAATTTACCACAGGTGGAGTCCAATCAAGTTGTAGAAACATCTCAAGGATGGTCAATAGAAACAGGATGCACCTGAGCTCAATTTCGAGTCTCATAGAAAAGGGTCTGAATACTTATGTATATAAGGTATTTCTGTTTTGTTTTTTTATACATTTGCAAAAAAAAAAAATCCTGTTTTCGCTTTGTCAATAAGGAGAGAGCCAGAGATCAATATAGCGTAACCAGAAGAAAAAACCTGTTTCCGACCCTCCTCCTCCTCCCACTGCCTGCTGATGCTGGCCTTGGCAGATTCTGCCGTTTTGCTCCTGAAGTTGCCGGTATAAGCAACTTTTTCCATTTGCAGTGCCAATTATCGTACCATTTCTACTGATCTGCGTGCGTGCCAGTTATGACTTTCATGTGCACATTTTCGTGGAACAGTTTAATGTCATGTGCTTAATCAAAATTATACCTAAATGAAAATGATGCAAATATAAAAGTAGTGACTTCTATCGCCATTGGCCGACATAAAGACAACCAATAAAAACATTGCAGGCGCACGTAGAAAATATCCTGTTAAACATTGGCTACTCATGGGCTGTCTGCAAGGAACTTGAAACGTTGTATCAACTATTAACTTTGGTCCAGTCAAAAGCTGGTGCAAACTTGCAACATTGTATCTCAACTATTAACTTTGGTCCAGCCAAAAGCTGGTGCAAACTTGCAACATTGTATAAAACATTCTGGGCCCTCCAGCGTTTCCAGCTCCAGTGAGCTCGGGACAGACACAGCTGTACTGAGGGGTCAGAAGTCATCAGGTAGGCATATTTTATGACGTTTCCACCGGATCGGTGCGTTAAATTTTTTCCCCCTTTCACGCTGAGTGGTTATCGAAAGGGAGAGAGCTGGAAAGATTTTTCTAATAGGCTACGTTGAGGAACTACTGTCATTCTCAATGGATGTAAAATCAGACTTTGTTTACTTGCTGTTTGAGGCAAATATAAAATTACTTTGAGAAGCTCCACAGTGATAGTGAGTTAAGACAATCAGAAATAGTATCTGATCCCCAAATGGGCACAATTATAGACCTACATTTGTGCGCAGGCCAGGTAGCCTAGGCCTAACATTTGCCTAGCCTTCCTCCCATTCCTCCAGCCAAATCACAAGGTAGGCCTTTGCAAATATGAGCAAATCTAGGCAGTATTCTATTATACAGTGTGAGAGAGAGAGAGAGAGAGAGAGAGAGAGAGAGTGAGAGAGAGAGAGAGAGAGAGAGTGAGAGAGAGAGAGAGAGAGAGAGAGAGAGAGAGAGAGAGAGAGAGAGAGAGAGAGAGAGAGAGAGAGAGGAGAGAGAGAGAGAGAGAGAGAGAGAGAGAAGAGAGAGAGAGGAGATGAGAGAGAGAGAGAGAGAGAGAGAGAGAGAGAGGAGAGAGAGAGAGAGAGAGAGAGAGAGAGAGAGAGAGAGAGAGAGAGAGAGAGAGAGAGGCTGTGGATTTCAAACTGCTCTCAACACATCTACACACACACACACACACACAGAGAGGAATCAACAAGGCATCTCATCACTGTGTGGTCCTCAGCTGGTGAGTGTGGAGGTGGGGGACGTCATAACAATGGTGTGTGTGTGTGATCTCTCTTGTCTGTTGGACCTCTGTGATTCAGCCTCTAATGTCGCAATCAGTGAAACATGTTTCAGTCACTCCAGTCACTAGAACACAGCTTCAGCCTGATGTCTCAATCAGTGAAACATGTTTCAGTCACTAGAACACAGCTTCAGCCTGATGTCTCAATCAGTGAAACATGTTTCAGTCACTCCAGTCACTAGAACACAGCTTCAGCCTGATGTCTCAATCAGTGAAACATGTTTCAGTCACTAGAACACAGCTTCAGCCTGATGTCTCAATCAGTGAAACATGTTTCAGTCACTAGAACACAGCTTCAGCCTGATGTCTCAATCAGTGAAACATGTTTCAGTCACTAGAACACAGCTTCAGCCTGATGTCTCAATCAGTGAAACATGTTTCAGTCACTCCAGTCACTAGAACACAGCTTCAGCCTGATGTCTCAATCAGTGAAACATGTTTCAGTCACTCCAGTCACTAGAACACAGCTTCAGCCTGATGTCTCAATCAGTGAAACATGTTTCAGTCACTCCAGTCACTAGAACACAGCTTCAGCCTGATGTCTCAATCAGTGAAACATGTTTCAGTCACTAGAACACAGCTTCAGCCTGATTTCTCAATCAGTGAAACATGTTTCAGTCACTCCAGTCACTAGAACACAGCTTCAGCCTGATGTCTCAATCAGTGAAACATGTTTCAGTCACTAGAACACAGCTTCAGCCTGATGTCTCAATCAGTGAAACATGTTTCAGTCACTCCAGTCACTAGAACACAGCTTACATGATGCTCTCTAGCTCTTTCTCTCTCATTGTTTGACTCACTGATGATGTCATTCCCAGGGCTGACCCCAATTAGTCAACTGGTCGATTGTTTGATCAATAGGCTGTTGGTCGACCGGGATTTTTTTTTTGTAGAGCAGTAGAAAAATAAGAATATATATTTAATGGCACACGAGACGCCTGTCTTATTAGCGCCCGTCTCAGTGAACTAATCCATTGCGGAGGCCACGGAGACGGCACAGTCCAAGAAGAAGGGGAGGGTGGCTAAGATGCACAATGCACGTCTCTCTCCAGAATGCACGTCTCTCTTCAGAATGCACGTCTCTCTCCAGAATGCACGTCTCTCTCCAGAATGCACGTCTCTCTTCAGAATTTGCTCTCTCTTGCCAATTTATTGTTTCATAACTTCATTGTGTGAATTGTTTGCGTTTGATTGTTAGTGTCTATCAATTCCCTGTTACATATATCACCAGTAGTACATTTATGTTAATTTCTATCATTTCTAATCTACAATGTTGGTTTGGTTACGGTAATTTCTGTTAATGCATTCAATATATAATTATTCCAGTCTTTTACCGTTCTGATTGTCGGAGTGGGACACGTTGTTTGCAGAGAACACAACCTACGCTACACTTTGGAGAAACACGATTTGGTTTATTTCATTCCATTTACGAGTTTTGTCAATTTAAATGTAGTCGTTGTCTTTTGTTTGGAGCGTTCCTGTCAATGTTGAGTAAGGATGCGCACCTGATTGTGCATAGTACCAAATAGAGATCCTGGTTCGAGTCCAGGCAGCCGGCCGCGACCGGGAGACCCGTGGGGCGGCGTCGCCCAGGTCAGGGGAGGGTTTGGCCGGCAGGGATGTTCTTTTCCCATCGCGCACTAGCGACTCCTGTGGCGGGCCTGGGCGCAGTGCACGCTGACACCGTCGCCAGGTGTACGGCGTTTCCTCCGACACGTTGGTGCGTCTGGCTTCCGGGCATTGTGTCAAGAAGCAGTGCGGCTCGGTTGGGTTTGTGTTTCGGAGGACGCACCACCACTAATGACCCGTGGAGCTTCTCAAAGTAATGTTTTCTTCACCTCAGACAGCAAGCAACCGAAGTCTGTTTTTACATCTATTGAGAATTACAATAGTTCCTCAATGTATTTGATCAATCTTTCCAGCTCTCTCCCTTTTCGATAACCACTCAGCGTGAAAATGGCTCTTATCCAGTGGAAACATCATCGTAAAATAGGCCTACCCGATAAATGGCTCTTATCCAGTGGAAACATTATCGTAAAATAGGCCTACCCGATAAATGGCTCTTATCCAGTGGAAACATCATCGTAAAATAGGCCTACCCGATAAATGGCTCTTATCCAGTGGAAACATCATCGTAAAATAGGCCTACCCGATAAATGGCTCTTATCCAGTGGAAACATCATCGTAAAATAGGCCTACCCGATAAATGGCTCTTATCCAGTGGAAACATCATCGTAAAATAGGCTTACCCGATAAATGGCTCTTATCCAGTGGAAACATCATCATAAAATAGGCCTACCCGATAAATGGCTCTTATCCAGTGGAAACATCATCATTAAATAGGCCTACCCGATAAATGGCTCTTATCCAGTGGAAACATCATCGTAAAATAGGCCTACCCGATAAATGGCTCTTATCCAGTGGAAACATCATCGTAAAATAGGCCTACCCGATAAATGGCTCTTATCCAGTGGAAACATCATCGTAAAATAGGCCTACCCGATAAATGGCTCTTATCCAGTGGAAACATCATCATAAAATAGGCCTACCCGATAAATGGCTCTTATCCAGTGGAAACATCATCATTAAATAGGCCTACCCGATAAATGGCTCTTATCCAGTGGAAACATCATCGTAAAATAGGCCTACCCGATAAATGGCTCTTATCCAGTGGAAACATCATCGTAAAATAGGCCTACCCGATTAACTCCTATTGCCTACAACTGTGTCTGTCCCAAGCATGGGAAAACTTTGAGGGCCCAGAATATTTATACAATGTTGCAGGTTTTACTAGTGTGAGCTTCCAGCCAACAGTTAATAGTTGATACAATGTTTCAAGTTCGTTGCAGACAGGCCATGCATAGCCAATGTGATTGATAGGATATTTATTTTTTATCAGGATATTTTCTTCCTGGAGGCTGCAATGTTTCTATTTTTTGGCTTTATGGAGGCCATTTTTACATAGTTGGCAATAAAAGTTACTTTTTAGGTTTGTATAATTTTAGTTTAGATTTGGATAGAATTTTGATTAACCGCATGACAATGATTTTGAGATACAAAGACGTTATTATAAATGAAATGAAACTGTTCCACGAAAATGTGCATATGAAAACCATAACTGGCACGCAGATTGGTAGAAACGTTAAGATAAATTGGCATTTCACATGAGAAAGGTTGCCGACTCCTCGTGTAGCCTATTACCGGCATATACAGTGGCTTGCGAAAATATTCACCCCCCCTTGGCATTTTTCCTATTTTGTTGCCTTACAACCTGGAATTAAAATGGATTTTTTTTTTAGGGTTTGTATCATTTGATTTACACAACATGTCTACCACTTTGAAGATGCAAAATATTTTTTATTGTGAAACAAACAAGAAATAAGACAAAAAATAACAGAACTTGAGCGTGCATAGCTATTCACCCCCCCAAAGTAAATACTTTGAAGAGCCACCTTTTGCAGCAATTACAGCTGAAAGTATTTTGGGGTATGTCTCTATAAGCTTGGCACATCTAGCCACTGGTATTTTGCCCATTCTTCAAGGCAAAACTGCTCCAGCTCCTTCAAGTTGGATGGGTTCTGCTGGTGTACAGCAATCTTTAAGTCATACCACAGATTCTCAATTGGATTGAGGTCTGGGCTTTGACTAGGCCATTCCAAGACATTTAAATGTTTCCCCTTAAATCACTCGAGTGTTGCTTTAGCAGAATGCTTAGGGTCCCAGTCTCAAATCTCTGGAAGACTGAAACAGGTTTCCCTCAAGAATTTCCCTGTATTTAGCGCCATCCATCATTCCTTCAATTCTGACCAGTTTCCCAGTCCCTGCCGATGAAAACCATCTCCACAGCATGATGCTGCCACCAACATGCTTCACTGTGGGGATGGTGTTCTCGGGGTGATGAGAGGTGTTGGGTTTGTGCCAGACATAGCGTTTTCCTTGATGGCCAAAAAGCTCAATTTTAGTCTCATCTGACCAGAGTACCTTCTTCCATATGTTTGGGGAGTCTCCCACATGCCTTTTGGCAAACACCAAACATGTTTGCTTATTTTTTTTCTTTAAGCAATGGCTTTTTTCTGGCCACTCTTCCGTAAAGCCCAGCTCTGTGGAGTGTACGGCTTAAAATGGTCCTATGGACAGATACTCCAATCTCCGCTGTGGAGCTTTGCAGCTCCTTCAGGGTTATCGTTGGTGTCTTTGTTGCCTCTCTGATTAATGCCCTCCTTGCCTGGTCCGTGGGTTTTGGTGGGCGGCCCTCTCTTGGCAGGTTTGTTATGGTGCCATACAACTCTGGCTAATATCTCTGGCTAATAACTCTGGACAAAGAGGCTAAGTGGTTTTAAAGGGTTAGTTATTTTTAGCCATATTCTTTCATTTTTAAATAATGGATTTAATGGTGCTCCGTGGGACGTTCAAAGTTTCTGATTTATTTTTTATAACCCAACCCTGATCTGTACTTCTCCTCAACTTTGTCCCTGACCTGTTTGGAGAGCTCCTTGGTCTTCACAGTGCCGCATGCTTGGTGGTGCCCCTTGCTTAGTGGTGTTGCAGACTCTGGGGCCTTTCAGAACAGGTGTATGTATACTGAGATCATGTGACTGATCATGTGACACTTAGATTGCACACAGGTGGACTTTATTTAACTAATTATGTGACTTCTGAAGGTAATTGGTTGCGCCAGATCTTATTTAGGGGCTTCATAGCAAAGGGGGTGAATACATATGCACGCACCACTTTTCAGTTATTTATTTGTTCTAATTTTTTGAAACAAGTAATTTTTTTCATTTCACTTCACCAATTTGGACTATTTTGTGTATGTCCATTACATGAAATCCAAATAAAAATCCATTTCAATTACAGGATGTAATGCAACAAAATAGGAAAAACGCCACGGGGGATGAAAACTTTTGCAAGGCACTGTAGTTGATTTTAGTAAAACACATAGTGTGTCTATACATGGATAAATACACCAACTGTTTCTTCGACCAATTCATTTTGGTCAAAAGAACAGACGACTCTCGGTCAACCGAGATTCATGTCACATATAGACCATATAGTCATGGCATGGAAATAGGCTAGTTCATTGAGAGAGAGAGAGAGAGAGAGAGAGAGACTGTGTGTGTGTGTGTGTGTGTGTGTGTGTGTGTGTGTGTGTGTGTGTGTGTGTGTGTGTGTGTGTGTGTGTGTGTGTGTGTGTGTGTGTGTGTGTGTGTGTGTGTGTGTGTGTGTGTGTGTGTGTGTGTGTGTGTGTGTGTGTGTGTGTGTGTGTGTGTGTGTGTGTGTGTGTGTGGACGTGTTTAACTGTGCTTGTGGGGACTAGAAGTCCCTACAAGAATAGTAAACGAACAAAACGTTTACCAACTGGCGACATTTTGTTAGTCCACACAAGGACAAATGCTATTTCTATGGGGTTTAGGGTTAAGGTTATAATTCGTTTTAGGGTTAGAATTAGGGTTAGAATTAGGGTTAGGAGCTAGGGTTAGGGTTAAGGATAAGGTAAGGGTTAAGGTTAGGGTTAGGTTTAGGGTTAGGGTTAGGTTTAGGGTTAGGGGTTTTCACGATTCTATATGTATTGCAGTTCAATACTGTGATTTTATTGTGATTTCATGGTCCAAACATATAGATCACCATATGTCTGCTGCAGAGGGACAGGAGCCATGAGAAAACGAGTTTTGATCAGTCATTGGCTCCCTATTTAAAAATAAGATGGAGAACAAGCTATGAAGGAAACATACTGGAGTTCTGATCAGTATGTAAATATCCCGGTATGTAACTGTGGTGATCCCCACCCAATATCCCGGTATGTAACTGTGTTGATCCCCCCCATCACTACTCGACAGTGTTGATCAAATAGCAACGCTGTAATAGGTGTGTTGATCAAATACCAACATGTAACCTGGTATCAGGTTAATAACTCTGGCCAATAACTGGCTAATAACTCAGGTTAATAACTCTGCCTAATAGTGCAGGTTAATAACTCTGGCTAATAGCTCAGGTTAATAACTCTGGCTATTAGCTCAGGTTAATAACTCTGGCTAATAACTCAGGTTAATAACTCTGGCTATTAGCTCAGGTTAATAACTCTGGCTAATAGCTCAGGTTAATAACTCTGGCTAATAGCTCAGGTTAATAACTCTGGCTAATAACTCAGGTTAATAACTCTGGCTATTAGCTCAGGTTAATAACTCTGGCTAATAGCTCAGGTTAATAACTCTGGCTAATAGCTCAGGTTAATAACTCTGGCTAATAGTGCAGGTTAATAACTCTGGCTAATAGCTCAGGTTAATAACTCTGCCTAATAGCTCAGGTTAATAACTCTGCCTAATAGCTCAGGTTAATAACTCTGGCTAATAGCTCAGGTTAATAACTCTGGCTAATAGCTCAGGTTAATAACTCTGGCTAATAGCTCAGGTTAATAACTCTGGCTAACAACTCTGGCTAATATCTCTGGCTAATAACTCTGGACAAAGAGGCTAAGTGGTTTTAAAGGGTTAGTTATTTGTTTTGAAAAATAATGAGAGATTCAGAGAGAGAGAGAGATTCAGAGAGTGAGAGATATTGTCGTACTATGTGTTACAGAGAGAGAGAGAGAGAGGGGGTTGAGAGGATTTGTGTGCTTTCAAAGCCTAGAGGACTGTAGTTTAATGGAAAGAGTGAGGGAGAAATAGACATAAAGAGGGATTGGTGAGGGTTAAAGAGAGAGGAAGTGCAGCAGACTGGTTCAATAAAGAAACCTTTCAGCTGGGAACAGTTTCCACCCAACAGCTCTGTCCTGTTAGAGAGAGAGAGCAGAGCACGTTTACACTGAGTAAACTCACTGAGAGAGAGAGAGAATTATATTGAATATTATAGAGAGAAAATTATATTTATCTAGAGAATAGTTATTAGATTAGCCACCAGCAGCAGACCCACAGGCTTCCGAACAGCACAGACACATTTAGCAGACGCTCTTATCCGGAGTGACTTAAAGTTAGTGAGTACATACATTATTTTTTTCATACTGGGCCCCCCCGTGGGAATCGAACCCACAACCCTGGCGTTGCAAACGCCATGCTCTACCAACTGAGCTACACGGGACCAACGATATGAAGCCTATTGTATTACGTGATGGAGCTAGAACATCTGCTAAATATGTGACCAATAAGATTTGATTTGATAAATGAAACAAACTGTACGATTAAACAGGGCAGTAGTGCATGGCGTTTGAATATGAGGTCAGTCATTTGAGTCCATATGATTTTTTAGATCACAGTCTTTCAGTTCTCTGATCATCAAATCAAAGTTTTATCGGTTGCGTACACATATTTTGCAGATGTTATCTCAGGTAAATGCTTGTGTTTCTAGCTCCAACAGTACAGTAATGATTGTGTTTCTAGCTCCAACAGGGCAGTAATGATTGTGTTTCTAGCTCCAACAGGGCAGTAATGTTTGTGTTTCTAGCTCCAACAGTACAGTAATGCTTGTGTTTCTAGCTCCAACAGTACAGTAATGATTGTGTTTCTAGCTCCAACAGGGCAGTAATGATTGTGTTTCTAGCTCCAACAGTACAGTAACACAAAACAATACACAACAATATACACCTAGCAGTAAAAAAGAAAACAATACACACACACAATCCTGATTATTTTGTTGCTTGAAATATCAGAACGAACCATGTCAGAGACCAGAATATAAATAAAGAAATAACTTTCGACTGGTAGTGTATATGTATATATATCTATATATATATATATATATATATATACACTACCGTTCAAAAGTTTTGGGTCACTTAGAAATGTCCTTGTTTTCGAAAGAAAAGCAATTTCTTTGTCCATTAAAATAACATCAAAGTGATCAGAAATACAGTGTAGACATTGTTAATGTTGTAAATTGCTATTGTAGCTGGAAATGGCTGATTTTTTTTATGGAATATCTACATAGGCGTACAGAGGCCCATTATCAGCAACCATCAGTCCTGTGTTCCAATGGCGCGTTGTGTTTGCTAATCCAAGTTTATCATTTTAAAAGGCTAATTGATCATTAGAAAAACCCTTTTGCAATTATGATAGCACAGCTGAAAACTGTTCTGTTGATTAAAGAAGACATTAAACTGGCCTTCTTGAGACTAGTTGAGTATCTGGAGCATCAGCAATTGTGGGTTCGATTACAGGCTCAAAATGGCCAGAAACAAATAACTTTCTTCTGAAACTCGTCAGTCTATTCTTGTTCTGAGAAATGAAGGCTATTCCATGCGAGAAATTGCCAAGAAACTGAAGATCTCATACAACACTGTGTACTACTCCCTTCACAGAACAGCGCAAACTGGCTCTAACCAGAATAGAAAGAGGAGTGGGAGGCCCCGGTGCACAACTGAGCAAGAGGACAAATACATTAGAGTGTCTAGTTTGAGAAACAGACGCCTCACAGGTCCTCAACTGGCAGCTTCATTAAATAGTACCCGCAAAACACCACTCTCAACATCAATAGTGAAGAGGTGACTCCGGGATGCTGACCTAGGCAGAGTTGCAAAGAAAAGGTCCAGTGTCTGTGTTCTTTTGCCTATC